>NC_091206.1:33046407-33093907 GCF_040958095.1 Procambarus clarkii | reverse complement strand
ATTATGTTAAAGTGAATGTGTTTTAAATAAAATTTTCAGTATAAATGAGCCTATAGCACCTCGTTTGGTGGCTAGTTATATTTAAAAGTAATATTGGTTTCAAACTTTGTGAATATTTTCATATTTATGATTTATATTTGACCTTGCATGGGAAACAGTAATTGTATGTCACTTTTGTCGCGTTCCTAACCAGATATAGTCTGGGACTGGGGCAAAAATCCTGTATTGAATAACACAGTAATGCTCCTTTGGCCAGTTGTTCTAATAGTCTATCTTGAATCATTGCAACCTAAACAGTTATCACTTGTCTGTGACGTGTGGATTTTGACTACAATTTGATTTAAAAACCAGAGAACTCGAGCAAGAGAGAGGCCTTTTTATTATATTTATATCAAGTGATTTTGAATGAACTTAAACTGTCCATCAATGCATGTATGGATTAAGCCTTACTAATCGATACTTCTGAGTTTACCACATTACCGGAAACATGGCCGTTCATGTTTAACAAATTTGCTTTCTTTTTATTCCAGCATAGTTGAGGCAGTTGATAGTGGTAAGGATTGCGATGTCGTGTACCTTGACTTTAGCAAAGCTTTTGATACGGTGCCACATGAAAGACTGATTAAAAAAATAGAGGCTCATGGTATTGGAAGTGCTCTATTAAGTTGGATTAGGGCATGGCTATTCCAAAGGAAACAGAGAGTTAGTATAAATGGGGTTAAGTCAGAGTGGGAAAATGTTGTAAGTGGAGTGCCTCAGGGCTCTGTCCTGGGACCTCTGTTGTTTATAATATATATCAATGATTTAGATTCAGGTTTGAGTAGCAACATTTGCAAATTTGCCGATGGTACAAAAATCGGCAGGGAAATTAACACGGAAGAAGACTCACTATCACTTCAGGTTGATCTAAATAGGGTTTTGAAATGGTCAAAGGATTGGCAGATGCAGTTTAATGCTGAGAAATGTAAAGTTTTGAGGCTAGGTAATGATGATAGTGTTACAAGATGCGAGCTGGGTGGTGTTGGGATTACGAGGGGGATCTGGGAGTTGTGATGTGTAAGAATTTGGAACAAAAGGATCAATGCATGAATGTTCGTAGTGAGGCAGGTGGGACGCTGGGATTTGTTGATCGAGGCGTTGGTGACGGGACACCTGGTGTGGTTCTTCGGCTGTATCTTGCCCTGTTTGGGCCCCATTTGGATTATGCAGTTCGGTTTTGGTCGCCGTACTATGGAGTGGATGTGGATTCACTTGAGCGTGTCCAGCGTGGGATGACTAAGTTGGTTCCCCAAGTTGGAAATCTTTCATATGGGGAGGGATTGGCAAAGCTTGGGTTGCATTCGCTGGAGGGGCGAAGAGTTGGGGGTGACATGATAGAGGTTTGCAGGTGGATGAATGGACATAGCAGGGGAGATATTGGTGGGGTGTTGAAAGTATGAACGCGGGACGGAGCACGGAGCAGTGGCTATAAGTTTGATGGGTTTGGATTTGGGAGGGACTTGGGTGGATGCTGGTTCGGTGGCAGGGTTGTTGATTTGTGGAACCAATTACCGCGTAACGTGGTGGAGGTGGGGTCCCTCAGTTGTTTCGGGCGCGGGTTGGACAAGTATATGAGTGGGATTGGGTGGTTATAGATAGGAGCTGCCTCGTATAGGCCAATAGGCCTTCTGCAGTTAACTTTGTTCTTATGTTCTCTGTTATTTATCAATGGTTTGGAATGATTGAGATTGTTGCTGCTGGAACCCACAGATCCAAGACATTACAAGGGTGAACTCCTCTCCCTCAGGTCAACCTAATTTCTGAATCAAGCTTCTTCAGACATTGCTTATCCAGGCCTGAGTGTTGAGTTCCCCTCACTGCTAAACCTGCAGGTTACCCATTATTCTCTCATACACTACTTTCACTTAATATGAATGACTATTGCTGGTTATCACCTTTATTCGTACTCTCTGTCGTCTCACATGGCTCCTCATCAAAGATTATATTCAAGCATATACTAGTAATCTTACCATTATATGCTGCTTTCACTCAAACGTAATAAATGAAGGATGAACATGATAGAAGAACACATTCCATGTTAAAACTGAACAATATGAAGTAAGTAAGTAATTATCAATAGAAGGCACCAAACCGGGAAGGTTATGTAGCACCATTAAATGTGCGGGATAATCAGAGGGCGCTAAATATCACCAAGGATGCCAATACGAGAACAGAAACGCATAAAGCGAACGATATCAAAAGTATCCGAGTCACCAAGAATACTATCGAGAGACAAGCGACCGCGTGGGATGGTCGGAAAACATGACACACGCTCGTCCCGGAAGTCAGGACATTCAACAATGAACAATATGAAGATAACATGTTATGGCTGAATATGAAGAAAAACTTTATAAAAAACCTAACTAATGCTTTCTTATCTTAAACCACGTGTCGTTACTCTGATTCATACTAGATAAGTTTAGATTCTGAAAATACACAGGTAAATATTGTTTTGGAAAGAGTAGTAATTGAAGTGATTACCATATAACATAAAAGACATTGGAATTCAGGATTGTTGCAAGCGATGGTTAGACATATATATGCATAAATTTTATTCAAAATGAAAATACATGGGCAATAGGTATTATTTTGAAGTCTCATTTATCCATATAAATGAAAGTGCAACAATAACATCAACTTGTACTCACCTAGTTGTGCTTGCGGGAGTTGAGCTCTGGCTCTTTGGTCCCCCCTTTCAACTGTCAATCAACAGGTGTACAGATTCCTGAACCTACTGGGCTCTATCATATCTACATTTGAAATTGTGTATGGAGTCAGCCTCCACCACATCACTGCCTACTGCATTCCATCTGTTAACTACTCCATCTGTTAACTACCGGGAGCAGTGTGGGGGCATTTGCACTCCCAGTTGCAATTCTTTTGACCAAGTCGTGGCGCAATCGACAAAGGCGCGTTAGGGATCATCCTAGACGTAGGTTCGAACCCTCATCACAGCCCTTGTGGATTTGTTCGTATGATGAATCACGCTATTGTGATTTCTGTGTGTACTGAAATGAGGGCGAAGATGTAGAACAACTTGTTGATAAAGCCCGGGTGCAGGGGGACATTGTGGAAAACAGGGAGCAGTTGCACTCCCGGTGGCAATTCTATTCACCATGTCGTGGCGCAGTCGACTAAGGCTCGTCTGGGTTCATCTTGGGCAGTAAGTTCAAACCCTCATCACGGTCATTGTGGATTTGTTCATTTAGAGTTTGTTTTTCACTTCAGTGTTAAAAAAGTTGTTCATCAAGGACGGTTTATTTCAACACTTTAGAGAAACCTCTAGACTCGTGATGGTTTATGCATAATAACAATTGTGGTATCTGTTGACAGGCAGGACAGCCCTTCACGAGGCAGCCATAAGTGGTAACGACAACACTGTGAAGGTCCTCCTCGACGCTGGAGCAAACGTCAACGCTGCAGATTATGGAGGTAAGTATCACACTTATGCATCCCAACATTATATAGCACTCAAGTCACACAACACCCCACACTTATGGTGTAACAAAATAGAATATTGTTATTTTATAATACAATACGGAGCACAAAGGGTGTTTACGTTCCCCAGCCTGCCTAAGAAACAATTAAATGTTCAACATTTATAGTAACATTATTCACAAGAAATATGCTCTCAAAATAATGGTATTACTGTAGTGCAAACATTACATATATTTTGCTACATAATTCACTATGTATATGAGGAAGAACATTACTTAATTGTTAAGGTGTAACACATTACAGAACACGTAGAGTGACACACAATATAATACATTGATGGTATTACTCAGTACTCCACATTTATGACACATCACACTACGTCACGTATTGAACACATCACACTACGTCACGTACTGAACACATCACACTACGTCACATACTGAACACATCACACTGCGTCACGTATTGAACACATCACACTACGCCACGTACTGAACACATCACACTGCGTCACGTATTGAACACATCACACTACGTCACGTACTGAACACATCACACTACGTCACGTATTGAACACATCACACTACGTCACGTATTGAATATATTACACTACGTCATATATTGAACATATAATACACAGCTTAAGGTGTTACACAATTAATATAGTGTCCCAAAACATACTTCACATTTGGCATCAAACAATGAAATACATTTAATCTGTGACATATTTCACGACACTGATCGCAACAAATATGGTGTCTCTCAATATACCATGCTTATATGGGCGCAAAACAAAGAAAAAACATAAAGGTACTAAGTTTAAGTCACAGTGAAGCACAATCATTGTGACACACAGTGCACAGTATGTGTGAGGTCACCCCACACACACACTACACTTATGACAACACCAAACAACCATGTAGATGATGACTCACAATTAGTCAATGGCACAACTAGAATTTTGCTTGGAAATCAATCAATCAATATTTTCCCATTTGTAATAAGTACCAATTTGACAATTAATATATTCAAAATGTAAATACACATCTTCAAACCATTGCCTTGTGGCACTTTTTCTGTGGCCTCCTCATAAGAGAGGCTTCGTTGACAAAATTAAACAAATAATTCTTTCTTTAGTAATTATAGGAAAAGTTATGCCAAATTGGGGAGGAAATATATATAAATTATTATTCATGTTACAGTTTTGCACTGAAATGATTTGGGGTTTCTCTGACAGATTACGGATATAAAGGTATACAAAAAATAGAATAACTAATATGTATTTTATAAATATGCTAATAAAGTGGTTACAATAAAGTGAAAACAAAATTAGTTGCATTTTGTGGTTGATAGGGACCTTAGAAATAGGTTTGTGCCTCAGATCTCCCAAGGCAAAATATAAGAATGTCAGCGAAACAAAACTTGTATCAAGTTATGCAAAACATGTAGAAAAAAATGGAATGATTCAGAACAATTTAAATTTCCTTATATTTAGTGGTAGCAAATCAGCACCATAAGAAATATGATATATACCATAATATTACATTTAAAACAAACATTTAACATTTTGTTTTTTATTATCTTAAATTTAAAAAAAATAGATTACATACAAATTAAAAAACAGTAATTACTTACTTTTCCTTGGGTTTGGGAGCACAAATATTTAGTATTATTGGTGTGTGTTGCCTTCCTGACCTAGCCAAGCAACCTTTCCTCTTACAAATTACGTCGCTTTTCCCTCGTGTGCAATACGGCCAAAAATTACCGTATTTTAATTTTAAACATAATGAAAAAAAAAATCCATTTAAAATGAACCCAAAGCAGCAAGTTTTGGGTCCTCTGGTAGGTTAAGAGGGCTGGAAATTCTTCTAAGGTTTCAAAACGTCCTGAAAACTGTTAATTTAAACTGGGTTCTCCTAATCTAATCGAGTAAGCCAGATGACCCAAAACAGAAAACATGACAGAAGTCAATTTCGTGAGCAGAGTTCATTTTCCTTTACGACTATTTATGGCCTTAGTATGCAAACAAGCGAAAAGCAACGTAATTTGTAAGAGGACACGTTGAGGCAAGGACCCCCCCCCCCCCCCCGAGACTCAGGCCGGAGCCTAGATAAAAGGATGCCACAATCGGTGATGGACGAGATTTACACAAATTCTCGTATAATTCCGTTAATATTATACATATTATATATATTATAATAGATAGTTAAAATATTTTCCAACAGTGTTATTGATAAGGACAATCGAAGGTGATTGCACATTACTGAAGGGGGAAATGTTCTCGTGTCATAAGGAAATAAGACCAAAAACAAGAAAAGCAGAATCAATAAAAGTTTCCCAAATTTTTGATCAATATTCTTATATAGTAGTACTATACGTTTCTCTTTAAGAATATATAATACATCACATTTCTGCTGATACTTTTGGACAAACCATTCACTATTCATACGGAAACACACAGTAGACTATATTTCTGGATTTATTCAATACACCCGACTTACAAACCATGTAGGAGACTACATAGAGCACAAGACTAAATTGGAGAAAGTTTAAAGGTTGGCCATCGTACAAGTACCCGAGATGATGGGAATGATCTAAAGGAGAGACTACTGAAACTAAATCTCATTTAACTGGAAGACAGAAGAGATAGAGGAGACATGATCACCACAAACAAGATTCTCAGAGGAATTGATAGGGTAAATATTTTATTTTTATTTATTTTAGTGATATAGTAGTTAACAAATGTAATACATTAGGAGGTGATGTGGTGGAGGCAAACTCCATACATAGTTTCAAATGTAGATAAGACAGAGTCCAATAGGCTCAGGAACCTGTCCACTAGTTGATTAACAGTTGAGAAGAGGGGCTAAAGAGCCGAAGCTCAACCTCCGCAAGCACAACTAGGTGGGTAATAAGGCTGAAATATAAAGATCACCTTCCTGGAACTTATGGGTTGTAAAATGAAGTGGAAGAGCTGGTTAGCTGCTACTTAACAATTACAGGCCAGGCTGATATTATTCGTGAGTTCTTCATGATAATTGTGGATTAAACTGGAGTTATCAGTAAGTGTGGGAGAAACCTTATCTGCTCCTGACAAATTAAGGGATGATCTCCTTCAGCTAAGTGCCAATAGTGTCTCACCTCTTTAAAACAACAAATATATATTTTTATAGTGTTCTAAGTCACATTACCAATCTTACAACAAGGAAATAGTTCCTAAGCACAAAACACACTGGAGAAATATTCATCACCTTTCTGTGTTTTGCTATTAGCATAAAAGTAATTTTAAATTGTGGCATTCATTGTCGCAAGCTTACAGTGCTAATAAGATCATCAACATTTAGGTGTATCACCAGATAACATCTTCGAAGGCCCTGATGGTGACACTGTAATGATCACTAACCAGGAAGAACTAAACATGTTATATAGGAATATCTCACAAGAAAGCTAGACGTGTTTAAACATGATAACAATTGCTCCAACATCCAGCCAAGTTTCAAGGTCGATTATCGTGACCAGGACCAACACGACAGTAACAAACATTATTGTAAACAGCATTACTGAAGGAACATGTATATAAAAAATATATATAAAATTTTAGACAAAATATAAGTTTTTATTTATGAATGCAAGACATTAAGCAACGCTTAATTGCCTCTAAAATACCAAAGCAAGCCACAGAAAGCCAAGCCAACAGTTACTTATGTCAAAGTACTAGAGTAACACTGTTTTAAATAAGCAAAGATAAATATTACAAGAACACAGAACATAAGATGTATGATCACCATAGTGATCCACTTAACTCATTCCGGGAAATGTTCATCTTCATCCAACATGTATCTTTCGAGTATAGATATTATACTGTATATTATAATGATAGCAATACCATTTGCGTCAAAGAAGTTAACTGGTTATCTGTTCCACTGGATGACTACCATGTTAATGTGGCCACACAGCCAGGGAATGTTCCACTAGATGACTACCATGTTAATGTGGCCACACAGCCAGGGAATGTTCCACTGGATGACTACCATGTTAATGTGGCCACACAGCCAGGGAATGTTCCACTGGATGACTACCATGTTAATGTGGCGACACAGCCAGGGAATGTTCCACTAGATGACTACCATGTTAATGTGGCCACACAGCCAGGGAATGTTCCACTGGATGACTACCATGTTAATGTGGCCACACAGCCAGGGAATGTTCCACTAGATGACTACCATGTTAATGTGACCACACAGCCAGGGAATGTTCCACTGGATGACTACCATGTTACTGTGGCCACACAGCCAGGGAATGTTCCACTGGATGACTACCATGTTAATGTGGCCACACAGCCAGGGAATGTTCCACTGGATGACTACCATGTTAATGTGACCACACAGCCAGGGAATGTTCCACTGGATGACTACCATGTTAATGTGGCCACACAGCCAGGGAATGTTCCACTGGATGACTACCATGTTAATGTGACCACACAACCAGAGAATGTTCCACTGGATGACTACCATGTTAATGTGACCACACAGCCAGGGAATGTTCCACTGGATGACTACCATGTTAATGTGACCACACAGCCAGGGAATGTTCCACTGGATGACTACCATGTTAATGTGACCACACAGCCAGGGAATGTTCCACTGGATGACTACCATGTTAATGTGACCACACAGTCAGGGAATGTTCCACTGGATGACTACCATGTTAATGTGACCACACAGCCAGGGAATGCAACTTAAATCCTTGTTACATGATTCCTCTGCCATGGTACTTGAGTATCCCAAACGTATATAACGAGAGAGATATTAAGAAGTGTAATAGTACCTCAGTGTTATTCATATAATTATGATAATAATAATAATCTATAAAATAAAAATTGAAATGTTCGTTTGTTCAAAATCGCTAATCTCCGAAAGTTCTTCATCGATTGCTTTGAAATTTTCACACAACGTTCTATTCGCATTCGACCAGGTTTTTATATACATACTATACAGATGCCACGTCTGTGACGGTAAAAAAAAACCATGCTTTTTCTGAAAAACTGTGTTTTTCATGTGTTTTTCACGTGAGGAAAATCTTCGAAACCTCTTTACCGATTGCTTTGAAATTTTGACACAACGTTGCATTCGAATAAGCACGTCTTTTTATATATCTACTATATTCATGCCTCACCTGTGACTGGAAAAAAACATGATTTTTTTTTTAAATAGAGCCATCTGTTGGATGTAAGAGCAACACACGCTGTAATCTTTGAAAGTTCATCACCGATTGCTTTGAAATTTTGACACAGCGTTGCGTTCGAATAGGAGCGTGGTTTTATATACCTACTATATAGATGCCACCCCTGTGACAGGTAAAAACATGCGTTTTTGAAAAACAGCGCCATCTGTTGCACATAATAGCAACATGCACGCTATACTGAATATGTCACGAATTCCACTTCAATGTTTCCGATTGCATTGATAAATTTTATTTTCATAGATTTCGATTTATTATATTTTTTATTGAATTATTTTTTGTGATATTGATTTGGAATTGAGCTGTGTTGTTTATCATACCGTTCATTTCGTAAATATAAGTATGGATACCACACCTGTGACAGGTAAAACTATGCTTTTCTTGAAAAACAGCGCCATCTGTTGCATGTAAGAGCAACACACATACTATACTAAATATCTTTAATTCCATTTCAATGTTTCTGATTGCATTGATAAATTGAATTTTCATAGATTTTGATTTATTTTCATCTTGATTGAATTATTTTGTGTGAATTGCATTGGAATTGAGCTGTGTTGTTTACCATACCGTTCATTTCGTGAGTATAGTTTATTTTTATATTTTTTTCATATTTTCATTTCATTTTTTAACTGTTTTTCTTTTATTTCAGTGATGGGAACATCAGATCACTTGATGTTCCCAATTCTCTGATGGGAACATCAGACCATTTGGGAAGGCATCGGATGAGGAAGTGAGGGAATGGTGGGGATGCTGAGGGGACAGAAGTGAGAGATGGTGGGGGAGGACGAGGGGACAAGGGAGAGGGGTAAGGGTGGAAAAGGATGAGGAGATGGGGGAAAGAAGAATGGTGGGGAGGATAAAGGGACATGGGTGTGGGGCATGGTGGGAAGGAAGAGGGGATGGTGGAGTGGCTAGCAATCTAAAATAAACTATACTTACGAAACGAAAAGTATGGTAAACAACACAGCTCAATTCAAACAAAATAATTCAATCAATATGAAAATAAATCAAAACCTATGAAAATTAAATTTATCAGTGCAATCAGAAACATTGAAATGGAATTGAAGCATATTTAGTATAGCATGTGTGTTGCTCTTACATGCAACAGATGGTGCTGCTTTTCAAGAAAAGCATAGTTTTACCTGTTACAGGTGGGGCATCTGTACTCATACTTACAAAATGAATGGTATGGTAAACAACACAGCTGAATTCGAACACAATGTCATACAAAATAATTCAATAAAAAATTAAATAAATCGAAATCTATAAAAAAAAAATTTATCAATACAGTTGAAAACATTGAAATGAAATTGTAACATATTTAGTATTGCGAATGTTGCTCCTACGTGCAACAGATGGCGCTGTTTAAAAAAAAACATGTTTTTACCTGCCACAGGGGTGTCATCTATATAGTAGATGTATAAAAACACACGAGTATTCGAATGGATCGTTGTGTCAAAATTTAAAAGTAATCGGATAAGAACTTCTGGAGATTACAGCGTGTGTTGCTCCTACATTCAACTGATGGCGCTGTTTATATAAAAAATCATGTTTTTTTTCCTGTCAAATGTGAGGCATGTATAAAGTAGATATATCAAAACATTCGCTTATTTGAATGCAACGTTGTGTCAAAATTTCAAAGCAGTCGGTAAAGAGGTTTCGAAGATGTTCCCTCACATGAAAAACACAGTTTTTCCAAGAAAAGCATGTTTTTTCCCGTCACAGACATGACACCTATATAGCATGTATATAAAAACGTGCTCGGATGCGAATGAAACGTTGTGTGAAATTTTCAAAGAATTTCGGTGAAAGAACTTTGGGAGATTAGCGATTTTGAACAAACGAACATTTCCATTTTTATTTACATATATATATATATATATATATATATATATATATATATATATATATATATATATATATATATATATATATATATATATATATATATATATATATATATATATATAGTTGTGGAGCAGTAATATAGTGCGAGGAGGAGAGCTCTGTCCAGAAGACTTAAGAGCCATCAGTGATAGGGGGAAGGGAAATGGTTTTAAAACATAGGAATACTGGAAGTAGGGCTGTGAAGGTGGTGGTGAAGATGGTGGTGAAGGTGGTGGTGAAGATGCTGGTGAAGATGCTGGTGAAGGTGGTGAAGGTGGTGGTGAAGATGCTGGTGAAGGTGGTGGTGAAGATGCTGGTGAAGATGCTGGTGAAGGTGGTGGTGCAGAGGGTGGTGCAGATGGTGGGGAGGACGAGGGGACGGGTGAGGGGGAAATGTTGGAGAGGACTAGGAAGTTTGCTGTGGCTCAGCAACGCACATGCGTTTCTGAGCCACAGCAACACTTGGCCGGGTACTGCTAGTTGTTATATAATTTAAATATATAATTTATAAAATTTTCTTAAATGAAAAGCAAGTTTCCTTAAGGAATGCACAGGTTCAATGGATGAACTTATCTTGTTCTTTTCTGGATGGGAATTAAGTTGAATTTAAGGTTATTTACCTTTGACAACATGTTGCCTTTACAAACGTTATTGAGGAAACATGGATTTTTATGCCAACTGTATTTGTAAGAAATCTATTTTCTTGATTATGATGAGAAGACAATGGCTTTCGTGACTCAGCATCTCAGAAAAGATACCACATTTGGACATTGCATATGTCCCTAGATTACAAGATAATGTATAAAATCAGTTCCCTCTGTAGTAACAGGAAAGTTTATCAAGTCCTTCACTCACGAGCGCCCATAAATATCAACCCATAATCTCAGTACTCAAATTCAGTATTGTTATAGATGTGCAGGGATGTACTGCTGATTAATTGCAGTTTTTGAGCCTGTGAGATCGATTTTCTCTTCAGTCGATGCTCAGTCTCAGTGCTAGTACTTTCTACTCCAATTCAATTAACAATTACTAACACAAACAGGGGAAAGTAGTCTTTGATTAATTACTATAGCAAAAGGGATGGAAGAGAGACATAGACCTCAACTTCGAGTGGAGCGGTGAGGACAGGGGTAAGTGACTATGAGGTGGGTGAGTGTTTAGCTACAGGTACCGAGTGTGGCTGCTCTGGATCCGACATGACAGTGTTATCTGCTAAAATATGACTGGTTATACACACCTTGTCATTCTCTGAAATGAATAAAGAGGGCAAGATAGTCTTCTTGCAAAAGGTCTGCCTTGCTCTGCCATGCTGGGTATTCTTCTTTGTAATGCTATGCAAGAAGTATAACTGAAAATTTAATAATTTTGATAATTTCTTGAATTTCATTGAATGTTAGGTTTATAGATTTTATTTGATTTCCTAAGAATGATTATAATTAATAAATATATTACAAAATAAAAAGAATGATGTAACACGGGTTCGGGATTTCTCTCTTTACTTCCTTCTTTCTTTGCCCTCTACCCGTATTCTTACTTTTATTTCTAAACCAAGGGACTCCAAAACTTTTAACAAAGCCAACTCCACGCCACGTGGTCCTAAGACGATTGACCGACTTAGGATTCTACACCCAGTATGACGTGACCTAAGCTCTGAACAAAACCCTAGAGTCACCTCTGCTGCCACCACCAGACCAGTAATACAAGAGCAATGATCGAGGTCTGGATCGATCACGCTAATTAATCAACCTAGGGGCTTGATCCCCACTATAAACGATGACCTTGAGTGTGGAATAAATTACACGGTAATGATAATTCCGATTCGATGTTAGAATCGGCGCCCAATGCAACTCTGCCTCGTGTGGACCACGTGACCAGGACAAGTATACACATAAAACACATGGAAACAATAAAATGCAAATTAATAACAAATTTAATTTATTAAAAGAAAACTAAAACAAAATCTAAAAATGTTCACTCCCTATCACTTTAACACTCCCTACTTGACCTGAATGGCAAATGAGAAGACTATTTCTATAATTAACAATAGCAACTATACCTTGGGCGACCAGCTAGATGTTTTGGCTGGTCTTGGGGAGAGGTAAGATGTTTGACCTCTTATCCCAGCTGCTCCCGTTTCCACACTAATCTCTCTCTTGTCTGGTCTACCCCAGACAGAGCATTGTATCCTTCCGCCTAGTCAGTCAAAGTTCTACCAAGTTACTAGCCAGGTTTAAGTTATAACAATTAACCTCTGTTGTACTTAATTGATCCAGACTGGTTGAATTATTTTACTGAATTAAATTACAAACATCTAACGGCAGAGCTGTTCCCGATCACAAAAATGGTTATTAAAACTTTGAGAAATAGTAGACCTGTCAACCCCTGATGACCTATGACCGCCGGTCACTCCGCTTTAAAAGTTAGATCTGATTCGTGACGTCACTGATGGTGACTTAAACTCAATAATTAGAATACTCTTGATATTGTATCCAGTACTATTATACAATACAATTTTAATGCAAATGAATAAAGGCTAATTTTCTCTAAATTACTGAATACTATAGGATGATTCATTTTACGCAGCTATGAACAAAGCGTTGGTTATTTCCACCGCGAATTCCCCTGGGGGTCAGGTCACCATGCGGCTCAGCTTCCCATTCTCTTTTTGTCGATAAACCACTCTGGATAATTCTTACAACAGCCTAGTTTGTTACAATGATAGCAACATTTTAGCTGTCTAGAGTGACAGTATTCATATCCAGTGGCCCATAGGAAAACTGTAGTCGTCTTCGTTCTTTAGTGAACTGTATGGGATGTCACAGTGTTCTCCAGGTGGCTCACATTTAGGGAGACGCAGCAGGAATGGTGCTGCCTTCACTTACCTGCCGGATGAAATAAATTTCAGTAAGTTATAGTAAAATAATATATGTATAACATAACATGCACTTATAATTAATATAAAATATTAGTTTTAGCTTGTATTTTTAATTCTGGTATTTTGTCACACATGAATGATATTATCAACAATGAGAATACTTAATATTTTATCATTGTAAATTTATCTATTGCAAAATGTGTATTTTTATTTCTCTCTAAAAAAATTGCAATATTTTTCAAATATTTATTTGCTAAACATTGGTTAACCTAGTTAGTTATATTTAATTCAGTAGCAAGAAATTGACTTACTGAGGTTGGCTGAAAAGCCTGTGTTATGTCCAAGTTGCTGAAATAGAACAATTAGTGAAACATCTTAACAAGGATCCCTGACAAAAATAGTTATTACGAACCGTTCCCATAACGTTTATTATAATGTATATTATAATACACAATATAGGAATCTGGGTGCCCAAAGTTTTTCATCATCTAGTAGATCGTTGTTAAGACTTGTACTCACCTAGTTCACCTAGTTGTACTCACCTAGTTGTGCTTGTGGGGGCTGAGCTCTGGCTCTTTGGTCCCGCCTCTCAACCGTCAATCAACAGGTGTACAGATTCCTGAGCCTATTGGGCTCTATCATATCTACACTTGAAACTGTGTATGGAGTCAGCCTCCACCACATCACTTCCTAATGCATTCCATTTGTTAACCACTCTGACACTAAAAAAGTTCTTTCTAATAACTCTGTGGCTCATTTGGGCGCTCAGTTTCCACCTGTGTCCCCTTGTGCGTGTTCCCCTTGTGTTAAATACCCTGTCTTTATCTACCCTATCAATTCCCTTCAGAATCTTGAATGTGGTGATCATGTCCCCCCTAACTCTTCTGTCTTCCAGCGAAGTGAGGTTTAATTCCCGTAGTCTCTCCTCGTAGCTCATACCTCTCAGCTCGGGTACTAGTCTAGTGGCAAACCTTTGAACCTTTTCCAGTTTAGTCTTATGCTTGACTAGATATGGACTCCATGCTGGGGCTGCATACTCCAGGTTTGGCCTGACATATGTGGTATACAAAGTTCTAAATGATTCTTAACACAAGTTTCTGAATGCCGTTCGTATGTTGGGCAGCCTGGAATATGCCGCTGATGTTATCCTCTTGATATGGGCTGCAGGAGACAGGTCTGGCGTAATATCAACCCCCAAGTCTTTTTCTTTCTCTGACTCCTGAAGAATTTCCTCCTCTCCCACCTTGTATCTGGCCTCCTGCTCCCTACACCTATCTTCATTACATTACATTTTGTTGGGTTAAACTCTAACAACCATTTGTTCGACCATTCTTTCAGCTTGTCTAGGTCTTCTTGAAGCCTCAAACAGTCTTCTTCTGTCTTAATACTTCTCATAATTCTGGCATCGCCCGCAAACATTTGAGAGAAATGAATCGATACCCTCCGGGAGATCATTTACATATATCAGAAACAAGATAGGACCGAGAACAGAGCCCTGTGGGAATCCACTGGTGACTTCACGCCAATCGGAGGACTCACCACTCACCTTAACTCTCTGCTTCCTATTGCTTAGGTACCCCCTTATCCACTGGAGCACCTTACCAGCTACACCTGCCTGTCTCTCCAGCTTATGTACCAGCCTCTTATGCGGTAATGTGTCAAAGGCTTTCCGACAATCCAAGAAAATGCAATCCGCCTAGCCCACTCTTTCTTGTTTAATCTTTGTCACCTGATCATAGAATTCTATCAAGCCTGTAAGGCAAGATTTACCCTCCCTGAACCCATGTTGGCGATTTGTCACGAAGTCCCTTCTCTCCAGATGTGTTACCAGGTTTTTTTCTCACGATCTTCTCCATCACCTTGCATGGTATACAAGTCAAGGACACTGGCCTGTAGTACAGTGCCTCTTGCCTGTCGCGCTTTTTGTATATTGGGAACACATTCGCCGTCTTCCATATTTCTGGTAGGTCCTCCCGTCTCAAGTGACCACAATGGAGAGTGGCAAGCAAAGTGCCTCTGCACACTCTTTCAGTACCCATGGTGAGATCCCATCTGGACCAACAGCCTTTCTAACATCCAGATCCAGCAGGTGTCTCTTGACTTCCTCTCTCGTAGTTTCGAACTCTTCCAAGGCCACCTGGTTTACCTCCCTTTCTCCTAGCACAGTGACCTCACCTTGTTCTATTGTGAAGACCTCCTGGAATCTCTTGTTGAGTTCTTCACACACCTCTTTGTCATTCTGTGTATACCTGTCCTCGCCTGTTCTAAGTTTTAATACCTGTTCTTTCACGGTTGTTTTCCTTCTGATGTGACTGTGGAGTAGCTTTGGTTCGGTCTTGGCTTTGTTTGCTATATTATTTTCAAAACTTTCCTCTGCTTCTCTTCTCACCCTGATGTACTCATTCCTGGTTCTCTGGTATCTCTCTCTGCTTTCTGGTGTTCTGGTATTCCGGAAGTTCCTCCACGCCCTTTTGTTCAGTTTCTTCACTTCCATACATGCCCTATTATACCATGGATTCTTCTGTTGCTTCTCGGATTTTTCCCTTTGGGCCAGGATGAACCTATTTACTGCCTCCTGACACTTTTGGGTAACATAGTCCATCATACATTGTACAGACTTATCTCTGAGGTCTGTGTCCCAAGGTATTTCCCTTAGGAAACTTCTCATCTGTTCATAATTCCCCTTTCGGTTTGCCAGCCTTTTGATTCCTAGTTCTTTTTTGGGGGAGATAATTCCTAGCTCTACCAGGTACTCAAACTTCAAAACACTGTGATCACTCATTCCCAAGGGCGCTTCCATCTTAACTTCCCTTATATCCCACTCATTTAGGGTAAATATCAAATCAAGCATTGCTGGTTCATCTTCTCCTCTCATCCTTGTTGGTTCCTTGATGTGCTGGCTTAGAAAGTTTCTTGTTGCCACGTTCAGCAGCTTAGCTCTCCGTGTTTCTGGTCCTCCATGCGGGTCTCTTTTCTCCTAATCTATCTTCCCATGATTGACGTCTCCCATAATTAGTAGTCCAGATCCATTCCTGCTAGCAACAGAAGCTGCTCTTTCTATTATGTTAATGGTGGCCATGTTGTTTCTATCATATTCCTGTCTGGGTCTTCTGTCATTTGGTGGTGGATTAAATATGACTACAACTATAATTTTTTTCCCTCCAGTTGTTATGGTACCTGCTACGTAGTCACTGAAACCTTCACAGCCCTGAATAACCATCTCCTCAAAATCCCAGCTTTTTCTTACCAGCAGAGCTACACCACCACCACCACCTCTTCCTTCCCTCTCTTTCCTCATAACATAATAGTCCTGAGGGAACACTGCATTTGTTATCGTTTTCGTTAGCTTTGTTTCTGTGAGGGCTATTATGTCCGGGTTTTCCTCTAGTACCCGTTCTCCAAGCTCATTTGCTTTATTTGTAATTCCATCTATGTTAGTGTACATTGCTGTACACCAGTGTTCTGCTGGTGGGGGAAGCTGTTCCATGGGTGTGAGGACCTGTGAGGTGGATAACAGGGTCTCAGATGATACTGGGATGCTGGGTGAGGGATCCAGTGAAGGGGAGGGACAGGGAGGGTATGGGATGAAAGGGAAGGGAGAACAGGAAGGAAAGGAGGGGGAGGGGGGGACTCGGCGGGAGGAAGAGAGGGGTAGAAGGGTGGGGATTGAGTGTGGGGGGAGGGATATTTTGCTGAACATTTGAGTGGGGGCAGGTAGGGTTAGGGTAGGGGGGTTTTCTATGCAGAGGAGGGTGGCGGGGTTGTCCTCCCCTCTGGTGTTACTGGGTAGCTGGTTGTGGGTTCCCCCCTCGCCTCTGGGGTGTTGTGTTGGGAGCTGTGGACTTCCTGGTTTTTCCCTCTCGCCCTGCGCCTCTTCCTTGCTTCTGCCGCCACGGCTCTCTCCTCCCTCGTCATGTTTCCATGGAGGAATACATTTTTGAATTCTCAAACGTTTTTCAGGGAACTCTTCCTTGATAGAATCTTCTCCTTTGTGCTCTCGTTTGCAAACACTGTCTCTATCACTCGGTCTTTGTTGTACCATCCTTGCCTGAAAACCTTCTCAATGCTATGCTCAGCCCCTTCCAAGTCTAGTGCCTTCAGTACTTCATTCACTGCTGCTTTGTCCTTGTCATTCCACTCTGTCCTATTGGAGCCTTCCTGCTCTTTAATACCCACAGCAACCACTGATCTGTTCCTTTCTAGCAGTTGGATAGTGGAGCATGCCGCCTCCTGTGAGGTAGCTGCTTTCTTGACCACCTCCATCACTGCAGACATTACTTCAGAGTTATTTTTTTAGCATTTCTGCAAATGTTGCTTTTATTGTGGCATTCTCTTCCAAAAAACTATTACCACCTTCTCCCTGGATGATTTTCTGAGTCTCAGCCTCGATACCGTTCTCTTTAAAGGCTCTAATCTCCTCCTTTGCTGCTGTGAGCTCTCTTTTCAGGTTTCTTATTTCGTTCTTCATTTCCTGCATCATTTCTTGCATCTCACTCTTGATGTCCTCCAGAAACTGGGAAAACATTTCCTTCATTTCGTCACCTTGACTTTTCCCTGTTCCCCTGGTACCTCTGACTGTCATGCATGCCCCTGTTCCTATAGTTGTGCCGTGATAGGATTTGTCAGGAGGGCAGAGCGGGATGGAGAGAGAGAGAGAGAGAAAGAGAGAGAGAGAGAGAGAGAGAGAGAGAGAGAGAGAGAGAGAGAGAGAGAGAGAGAGAGAGAGAGAGAGAGAGAGAGAGAGAGAGAGTGAGAGAGAGAGAGAGAGAGAGAGAGAGAGAGAGAGAGAGAGAGAGAGAGAGAGAGAGAGAGAGAGAGAGAGAGAGAGAGAGAGAGAGAGAGAGAGAGAGAGATAAAGGGAGAGATAAATGGGTGGGTGGGGGCGATCCGATCCTTCCACTGAAGTGAGAAGAAAGTAGAGGGGGAGGGGGGGGGGAGATGGAGAGAGAGGAGGGAGAGAGGGAGGACCCAGCAAACACAAATCATCTAGAAAACGTTTGCCTATCTCTTCCCATAGGCGTGGGAATGATTTGCATTGAGAATGGTGCAGGAGAGCCTTTGAGAAACTTTTAATCAAAAAATCGTAACACAAAGGTTTTATAATAAATTGTTTTTCTACAACTTTTTTGTTCCTAATGTATTACAAATAGTTTTTACATGTTTAAATATAAAATTTATGGTGTTAATTTGTAAAATTCATTAATAAATTGTGAATGATATATATTGGCTGAGTGAAACGTTCAAAATCCATTTTGTTATAATATGATCAGAAAAAAGTAGTTTTCCAAATTTTCTAAAAATCGCTCTTTTTAACACAATTTGACTCCTTATGCATTCCACTAAACACTAATATCATGTTTAAATATATAATTTATGTATTATTCCCTAAGATAATTTATATAAATTATAAAAGTTGCTGGAAAGTGGTGAGAAAGAATCTGAAAACGTTTTGTTGTCTTATATTGGCGTGTTCTTATTAACTAGAGTGAGTAAGAGTGAGCGAGAGTGGGTAAGAGTGCGTAAGAGTGACTGAAGGTGAGTGAGAGTGCCAGAGAGTGTGTAAGTGTGAGTATAAGTAAGAGTGACTGAGAGTGAGTAAGAGTGACAGAGTGAGAGTAAGGGTGACAGAATGAGTAAGAGTGAGAGTAAAAGTGATTGAGAGTAAGGGTGAGTATGAGAATAAGAGTGATTGAGAGTTAGAGTGAGAGTAAGAGTGATTGAGAGTTGGTGAGAGTAAGAGTGATTGAGAGTAAGAGTGATTGAGAGTAAGAGTGATTGAGAGTAAGAGTGATTGAGAGTAAGAGTGATTGGGAGTAAGAGTGATTGAGAGTAAGAGTGATTGGGAGTAAGAGTGATTGGGAGTAGGAGTAAGAGTGAGAGTAGGAGTAAGAATGAGAATAAGAGTGATTGAGAGTAAGAGTGAGTAAGAGTAAGAATGAGAGTAAGAGTGATTGAGAGTAAGAGTGATTGAGAGTAAGAGTGATTGAGAGTAAGAGTGATTGGGAGTAAGAGTGATTGGGGGTAAGAGTAAGAGCAAGAATGAGAATAAGAGTGATTGAGAGTAAGAGTGATTGGGAGTAAGAGTAAGAGTAAGAATGAGAGTAGGAGTGATTGAGAGTAGGAGTGATTGGGAGTAGGAGTGATTGGGAGTAAGAGTGATTGAGAGTAAGAGTAATTGAGAGTAAAAGTATGAGAGTAAGAGTGAGAGAGTGAGTATGAATGGGTAAGGGTGACTGAGAGTGAGTAAGAGTGACAGAGAGTAAGAGTGACTGAGAGTAAGAGTGACAGAGAGTAAGAGTGACAGAGAGTAAGAGTGACAGAGAGTAAGAGTGACAGAGTAAGAGTGACAGAGAGTAAGAGTGACAGAGAGTAAGAGTGACAGAGAGTAAGAGTGACCGAGTAAGAGTGAGTATGAGAGTGAGTAAGGATGACTGAGAGTAAGAGTGAGTAATAGTGTGTAAGAGTGATTGAGAGTTAGAGTGAGAGTAAGAGTGATTGAGAGTAAGAGTGATTGAGAGTAAGAGTGATTGAGAGTAAGAGTGATTGGGAGTAAGAGTGATTGAGAGTAAGAGTGATTGGGAGTAAGAGTGATTGGGAGTAGGAGTAAGAATGAGAATAAGAGTGATTGAGAGTAAGAGTAAGAATGAGAGTAAGAGTGATTGAGAGTAAGAGTGATTGAGAGTAAGAGTGATTGAGAGTAAGAGTGATTGGGAGTATGAGTGATTGGGAGTAAGAGTAAGAGTGAGAGTATGAGTAAGAATGAGAATAAGAGTGATTGAGAGTAAGAGTGATTGGGAGTAAGAGTAAGAGTAAGAATGAGAGTAGGAGTGATTGAGAGTAGGAGTGATTGGGAGTAGGAGTGATTGGGAGTAAGAGTGATTGAGAGTAAGAGTAATTGAGAGTAAGAGTATGAGAGTAAGAGTGAGAGAGTGAGTATGAATGGGTAAGGGTGACTGAGAGTGAGTAAGAATGACAGAGTAAGAGTGACAGAGAGTAAGAGTGACAGAGAGTAAGAGTGACAGAGTAAGAGTGACAGAGTAAGAGTGACAGAGAGTAAGAGTGACAGAGAGTAAGAGTGACAGAGAGTAAGAGTGACAGAGTAAGAGTGAGTAAGGATGACTGAGAGTAAGAGTGAGTAATAGTGTGTAAGAGTGATTGAGAGTAAGAGTGAGTAATAGTGTGTAAGAGTGATTGAGAGTAAGAGTGAGTAATAGTGCGTAAGAGTGATTGAGAGTGAGAGTGATTATGAGAGAGTTAAGAGTGTGAGGTGTGAGAGGGTAGCAGGCCAGCAAAGCAGGATGTGTGGTCACAGATTGGCCTAGGCCTAGGCGTCGTGATCTCTAATGTTGGTTTTTATATATATGTTGGATTTTTTGTCCTGTTTCAAATTATAATTATTTAGCAGGAATGTAATAAGATATTGCACAGTATTAATGTGACAATAATATATACATTATTTCCTTAATAATCAAACTTGTTGTTCAAAGATAGTATACAATCTTTGAAGGAAACATCTTGAGAGCGCGAGCTGGCAACACTGTTCTGGTGGTGAGAGAGACATATGGTTAGTTGTGCTCAGACCTTCAGTGGTGAAGGGTGTGTCCCAGCTGGCCGCCACCAGCCGCCACCCACTGCCACCCGCCGCCACCCGCCACCCATCACCAGCCGCCGCCACCTGCCACCACCCACCACCAGCCGCCACCCGCCACCACCCACCGCCACCCACCTGTTGGATATTTCCAACATCGAATACAGCATTGTTGTATTCTCATTACTTATTACTAACCATATTAATATTGTAGTAAGTAAAAATAACAACTCGTAGAATTCTCCTGTACTAATAATTCATCTGTGTATTAGGCTAGAATTCTCACGTCACCTGACGCCAGTATTGCGTCAGATTTCTTTACAGTAAAACACATTATATTCAATTTGTGTGAGAATTAAATACGATTCTCCATAATTAAAGCATTCTGTATGACAACTGATTGCAGACGAATTGTTCTCTAACTAAAAGCCGAATAGAGCGTTAGAATTATACCGTCTACCTCGTGGTAGTGTTAACGTCATCAATGAATGCCATGGGGAGACATTAATTCCTCTCCCATATATATTTACTATTCTTAAATAGTTAAATAATAATATTCCGTTCCTCTAAACAATAAACCCGTCCAGTCTTTAGAGTTTCAAGCGCAAATGCGAGAAATATTAATGTTCAAGACAATAATTTGTGTTGTGAACGTCGACTGGGCGTGGGTAGAGGGACGCCACCCTCAGTACACGTCGGGAAGCGGACACGTGCAAGGCCAGAAGGAGGCAAAGCTACGCTTACTGTACTCACAAAAGACGCCATTGTCCAACAAATAGGACAAGTGTGTCCATCCACAGATGAAAGCCGCCACTGTGAGGCGTGAACGACCTTGCAGATAATATCTTCAACTAGTGCTGGTGTTAAAGAGGGACCTTAGACTTGGTTCCTGACGACACGTGATCAGCCAGCTTGAAACGCATCAATCCAGGATAGGTTCACCAGAGCTTGGGATGCGAAATTACGGCAATCTTAATACTTACACAGTGCCCACAGTTAAGTACCTTTTATTCGATGCATCATTTATAAGTTTATTAATAGCGGGGTGATTGCACGTCACGCGGCGAGACAACACCTAATAACAGGTGATTAGAATTCTATCTGTAGATATCAGTAATCTTGAATATGAATTGAGTAGTTAAATCAATTGCTACTGGTAGTTATTTATTTTGCAGCTTGAGAGACGGATACCTCATGCTGCCTTCTCCATGTTAATCGTGCCATTCGTCAATGTGCCAGACTTGGAGATTAAGAGGACTTCCAGAGTTATCTAAAGGAACCTACTACAAGCTAAGGCTTATTTTTTTTCCTATATTTTAGCAATTTGATACATTCAGAATGTTTCAACATAATGTGTGATTTACTGTAATTCATTGCTATGCTCATATTCATGTTCTTCTTTGTATGAATAATATTATATTCAGCATTATTTATAGGATTAGATTATTATTAATTGAATTAGTGAACGAACCACACTGATTCCTGGACGTACTGACCTCCAGTAATAACCCCCCAATGTAGGTGTTTGAGGTTTGGTTTTTTAATAATACAGCCCATTAATTATTCTTATGATCATACTAGTCATATCCATAGTCACTAGAATTTTATCTAATGATCTGAAATTCTCAGTTTCCCTCTTTACTTTAAAAGCGGGTGGTCCTTCGTAATTTAATTTACTACTTTAATTATTAATTAATCAGAATCAAACCCAAATATCCCACATTATGGTCCTTATCGAACCGGATAGGCATTAAATTTATAATTAAAATATTAACCATTAATAACTAATCCTTGTGTGATAGAAGCTAGACTAACTATTTAATTAATTGTGTCAACTAACAGTGTAACACACCAGTTAGCCTAGATCACACTAACAGCTACCTTATACATAGCTTTAGTGGGTCATAACCAATTACCCACAACATTTAGACCTACACTTCATACTGAAGTAGAATCCTTAGGTCACCAAGAGCAACAGCTCATAACCTTATATTAATCACTAACACCAATTAAGTGTTAACCATTTAGGCTATACCAATGCTTCAATATATGGCTGTCAGCAGACTGTCCATTATAGCCTGAATCCATGTTATAATTACTGATTCACTCAAATCAGTGGATCATTAACATTTAGGGATCCAGTATACTAATATAAATTACTGATCTCATACTAGTTAATCATTACTAACCCTGATAACATTTTATTCCACAATTAGGAGTACATTCAGGAGTTAGATAATATTTACGGCAGTAGAATACTTGCCAAACACAATTAATTCTTTTGTGTTCATTTAATTTCTTATACACATAATTACACAAGTGTATATTATATAAAATACAAAAAACCCAAAAACACAGCACAATTATTTGCACATTACTGCACCATAATATAATCTTTGCCAACCTTCAGTAGGTAGCAATTTAGTCTGTGATTGTGTTGAATTTGGCACAAGCACCGACTAAATATAGTTGTAGTTTCTCAAGTAGAAATTCTCACGACTAGGCTTGAGCTAGTTAGTGACACAAGTATTATTCTTTTGTGCTGACCCTATCAAGGGTGGGATTAACCATTTATTGTGTAATTATTTTATTGCATATTTCTATGTATGTCTTTGAGTGTTACTGTAAGTCCACTACCCATCCGAGGCTGATTTAGAAGAGCTAAGCTGAGGAACACCTGTAGTGAGACCAAGGTACCACTCAAATCTTAGTTGCTTATTATTAGGTAGGTAGCTAACCTCTAAATGAGGTAAATTACAACCAGCCTCAAGAAATATCAGGCTGTCAATACTTATACCTGCTCTACATCAAGGAGCAGACTATAGCTATACCACTAGCTACATAAGCCCTATCAGGCTGTCAATAATTATACCTGCTCTGCATCAAGGAGCAGACACTATAGCTATACCACTAGCTACATAAGCCCTATCAGGCTGTCAATAATTATACCTGCTCTGCATCAAGGAGCAGACTATAGCTATACCACTAGCTACATAAGCCCTATCAGGCTCAATTTACCACAAGAATGAATCCTTTAGAAAGGAACGCAAGATTCTTGACAGCTCTTCAAGGTCCTTTAGGAAAACTGCTTATGAAATGTCATTTCTGTGTCGAAACTGACCCAGGTGACGTCTATAGACTAGCAAGTTCCATAAGGATCGCCAGCCAAAAATATGATTATATCAAGACTGTAATCGAGTCCCACAGGAATTTACTCCAGGCCGGTCATACTGTCTCAGACCACTCAAGTCTAACAGAATCTGATCTCGATAACTATGAACATTCTGTTCAAACCAGTTTAGACCGATATAAGGAGGTGCTTGCGAAGCAAGATATTCCCGAGTGGGTGGATCAGATCATTAATAGACCTGTATCCAAGCTAACACTCAGCTCAGATGAAATACTTGAGCTAAATCAAGACGAGGAGAATCCTATAATCAATACTGATCACTATACAAGATCAACAACTGAAGATCAACCTTCATTTTCTAACCTCTCATCTAATACAGCTTCATGTGATGATTTGTTTACAGAGTCTGATCAAATTTCAGACCACACTTCTCAATGTTCCCTGGATTCTATAAGTTCTATACATAATGCTACTAAATTAACTAGCTTATCACCAGAACCCAGAGAAACAAATGAATGCAGATGAAACAAGTGAAGCTGCAATAATCAGTGAATCTGAACCAGAAAATGATAAAGCTAATGCTGCAGCAGCAGCCGAAGCTGTAATCAAAGCTGAGGCTAAGCAAGAAGCCTTAAGCAACACAAGTAATGGTCGCAATTGCTCACAACAGCCTTCTAAAGTAAGTGCTGACAATGAGAAGACTATTATAAACCTTGTGCACCAATTATTAAATTTATCTTCACCAGAGCAATCAGTTGACTCTTTACAAGACTTTAGTTTTCAGCTTGAGTCACTGATAAATTCTTTCAGTAAAGAGGTGGATCACCCAACTACTGAATGGATGACTAAAATTATCATCCAGAGAAAATTGTCTGGTGACACACTTAATAAATTATATGTATGCCAGAATGGTAATACCCTGTCAATGCAGGATATATTTACAGGTTTGCGTAATATGAGCAATCATACAGCAGGCCAAGCAATTAATGCTAAATCTGAATGCACCAAAACTGTACCTACATCAGTTTCCTTGCCTGAAACTCCTAAAGTGACACTGTCACTAGGTAACCAAAGTGCTAATACTCAATGTGACAACAATCAGTCAAATACTGATTCAGCAGTGAGGCCTAAGAGTCCCACAGGTGCTCCAAAGAGACCTAATGGTCCAAAGAGCACTGCTAATAACCTTAGACTTGGTTCCTGACGACACGTGATCAGCCAGCTTGAAACGCATCAATCCAGGATAGGTTCACCGGAGCTTGGGATGCGAAATTACGGCAATCTTAATACTTACACAGTGCCCACAGCTAAGTACCTTTTATTTGATGCATCATTTATAAGTTTATTAATAGCGGGGTGATTGCACGTCACGCGGCGAGACAACACCTAATAACAGGTGATTAGAATTCTATCTGTAGATATCAGTAATCTTGAATATGAATTGAGTAGTTAAATCAATTGCTACTGGTAGTTATTTATTTTGCAGCTTGAGAGACGGATTCCTCATGCTGCCTTCTCCATGTTAATCGTGCCATTCGTCAATGTGCCAGACTTGGAGATTAAGAGGACTTCCAGAGTTATCTAAAGGAACCTACTACAAGCTAAGGCTTATTTCTTTTTTCCTATATTTTAGCAATTTGATACATTCAGAATGTTTCAACATAATGTGTGATTTACTGTAATTCATTGCTATGCTCATATTCATGTTCTTCTTTGTATGAATAATATTATATTCAGCATTATTTATAGGATTAGATTATTATTAATTGAATTAGTGAACGAACCACACTGATTCCTGGACGTACTGACCTCCAGTAATAACCCCCCAATGTAGGTGTTTGAGGTTTGGTTTTTTAATAATACAGCCCATTAATTATTCTTATGATCATACTTTCTAGTCATATCCATAGTCACTGGTTTTCTCTAGAATTTTATCTAATGATCTGAAATTCTCAGTTTCCCTCTTTACTTTAAAAGCGGGTGGTCCTTCGTAATTTAATTTACTACTTTAATTATTAATTAATCAGAATCAAACCCAAATATTCCACACCACCACCCGCCGCCACCACCCACCACCAGCCGCCACCCGCCACCACCACCCACCACCGCCACCCGCCGCCACCACCCACCACCACCGCCGCCACCACCCATCACCGCCGCCGCCACCACCACCCACCACCACCGCCGTTACCACCCATCACCGCCGCCGCCGCCACCACCCACCACAGCCGCCGACACCACCGCCACCACCCACCACAGCCGCCACCACCACCACCACCACCACCACCCACCACCGCCGCCACCACCAGCCGCCACAAGTCGCCACCGCCCGCCACCGCCCGCCACCAGCCGCCATCACCACCACCACCACCACCAGCCGCCATCACCGCCACCAGCCGCCACCAGCTGCCACCACCACCAGCCGCCACCACCGCCCGCCACCAGCCGCCACCAGCTGCCACCACCACCAGCCGCCACCACCGCCCGCCATCAGCCGCCACCGCCCGTTGCCACAGTCGCCACCGCCAGCCGCCACCACCAGCCGCCATCACCGCCACCACCAGCCGCCATCAGCTGCCACTGCCACCAGCCGTCACCACCAGCCGCCATCAGCTGCCACTGCCAACAGCCGTCACCACCGCCCGCCACCAGCCGCCACCACCGCCACCACCACCTGCCACCAGCCGCCACCTCCGCCCGCTATCAGCCTTCACCGCCCGTTGCCACAGTCGCCACCGCAAGCCGCCACCGCCAGCCGCCACCAGCCCCCACCACCGCCGATCGCCACCACCCACCACAGCCGCCACCACCCACCACCCGCCGCCACCTCCCACCACCACCAGCCGCCGCCGCCACCACCACCCACCATTACCGCCGCCACCAAACACCACCGCCAGCGCCACCACCCACCACCACCGCCGCCACCACCCACCACAGCCGCCACCACTCATCACAGCCGCCGCCGCCCGCCACCGCCCGCCACCGCCCGCCACCGCCCGCCACCACCGCCAGACATAGCCGCCAGTGTCCGCCACCGCCGCCACTGTCCGCCACCGCCGCCACTGTCCGCCACCGCCGCCACTGTCCGCCACCGCCGCCACTGTACGCCACTGTCCGCCACCGCCTACTGTCCGCCACCGCCGCCACTGTCCGCCACCGCCGCCCCTGTCCGCCACCGCCGCCACTGTCCGCCACTGTCCGCCACCGCCAAAACTGTCCGCCACCGCCACCACTGTCCGCCCACCGCCACCACTGTCCGCCTGCCGCCACCACTGTCCGCCTGCCGCCACCACTGTCCGCCCGCCGCCACCACTGTCCGCCCGCCGCCACCACTGTCCGCCTGCCGCCACCACTGTCCGCCCACCGCCACCACTGTCCGCCCGCCGCCACCACTGTCCGCCCACCGCCACCACTGTCCGCCCGCCGCCACCACTGTCCGCCCACCGCCACCACTGTCCGCCTGCCGCCACCACTGTCCGCCCGCCGCCACCACTGTCCGCCCGCCGCCACCACTGTCCACCACTGTCTGCCACCGCCACCACTGTCCGCCACTACCACCACTGTCCGCCCGCCGCCACCACTGTCCGCCCGCCGCCACCACTGTCCGCCCGCCGCCACCACTGTCCGCCCGCCGCCGCCACTGTCCGCCACTGTCTGCCACCGCCACCACTGTCCGCCACCGCCACCACTGTCCGCCCGCCGCCACCACTGTCCGCCCGCCGCCACCACTGTCCGCCCGCCGCCGCCACTGTCCGCCCGCCGCCGCCACTGTCCGCCCGCCGCCACTGTCCACCACCGCCGCCACAGCCGCCACGGTCCGCCCGCCGCCACTACCGCCACAGCCGCCACTATCCGCCACCGCCGCCACTGTCCGCCCGCCGCCACTTTCCGCCCGCTGCCACTATCCGCCACCGCCACCACTGTCCGCCCGCCGCCACTATCCGCCACCGCCGCCACTGTCCGCCCGCCGCCACTGTCCGCTCGCCGCCACCGCCGCCACTATCCGCCACCGCCGCCACTGTCCGCCCGCCGCCACTTTCCGCCCGCTGCCACTATCCGCCACCGCCACCACTGTCCGCCCGCCGCCACTATCCGCCACCGCCGCCACTGTCCGCCCGCCGCCACTGTCCGCTCGCCGCCACCGCCGCCACTGTCTGTCCGCCGCCACTATCCGCCACCGCCGCCACTGTCCGCCCGCCGCCGCCACTGTCCGCCCGCCGCCGCCACTGTCCGCCCGCCGCCACTGTCCACCACCGCCGCCACAGCCGCCACGGTCCGCCCGCCGCCACTACCCGCCACAGCCGCCACTATCCGCCACCGCCGCCACTGTCCGCCCGCCGCCACTTTCCGCCCGCTGCCACTATCCGCCACCGCCACCACTGTCCGCCCGCCGCCACTATCCGCCACCGCCGCCACTGTCCGCCCGCCGCCACTGTCCGCCCGCCGCCACTATCCGCCACCGCCGCCACTCTCCGTCCGCCGCCACTATCCGCCACTGCCGCCACTGTCCGCCCGCCGCCACTGTCCGCCCGCCGCCGCCCTGTCCGCCCGCCGCCGCCCTGTCCGCCCGCCGCTACTGTCCGCCCGCCGCCACTGTCCGCCCGCCGCCACCATCCGCCACCGCCGGCACTGTCCGCCCGCCGCCACTATCCGCCACCGCCGCCACTGTCCGTCCGCCGCCACTATCCGCCACCGCCGCCACTGTCCGCCCGCCGCCACTGTCCGCCCGCCGCCACTGTCCGCCCGCCGCCACCACTGTCCGCCCACCGCCACCACTGTCCGCCCGCCGCTACTGTCCGCCCGCCGCCACCACTGTCCGCCCGCCGCCACCACTGTCCACCACTGTCTGCCACCGCCACAACTGTCCGCCACCACCACCACTGTCCGCCCGCCGCCACCACTGTCCGCCCGCCGCCACCACTGTCCGCCCGCCGCCACCACTGTCCGCCCACCGCCACCACTGTCT
The DNA here is from genome assembly GCF_040958095.1 of Procambarus clarkii. NCBI lineage: Eukaryota > Metazoa > Arthropoda > Malacostraca > Decapoda > Cambaridae > Procambarus > Procambarus clarkii. The sequence goes on along the minus strand of NC_091206.1, from coordinate 33,064,743 downwards.
GCCTGCCGCCACCACTGTCCGCCCGCTGCCACCACTGTCCGCCACCGCCACCACTGTCCGCCACCGCCACCACTGTCCGCCCGCCGCCACCACTGTCCGCCCGCCGCCACCACTGTCGCCCGCCGACGCCACTGTCCGCCCGCCGCCGCCACTGTCCGCCCGCCGCCACTGTCCACCACCGCCGCCACAGCCGCCACGGTCCGCCCGCCGCCACTACCCGCCACAGCCGCCACTATCCGCCACCGCCGCCACTGTCCGCCCGCCGCCACTTTCCGCCCGCTGCCACTATCCGCCACCGCCACCACTGTCCGCCCGCCGCCACTATCCGCCACCGCCGCCACTGTCCGCCCGCCGCCACTGTCCGCTCGCCGCCACCGCCGCCACTGTCCGTCCGCCGCCACTATCCGCCACCGCCGCCACTGTCCGCCCGCCGCCGCCACTGTCCGCCCGCCGCCGCCACTGTCCGCCCGCCGCCGCCACTGTCCACCACCGCCGCCACAGCCGCCACGGTCCGCCCGCCGCCACTACCCGCCACAGCCGCCACTATCCGCCACCGCCGCCACTGTCCGCCCGCCGCCACTTTCCGCCCGCTGCCACTATCCGCCACCGCCACCACTGTCCGCCCGCCGCCACTATCCGCCACCGCCGCCACTGTCCGCCCGCCACCACCACTGTCCGCCCGCCGCCGCCACTGTCCGCCCGCCGCCGCCACTGTCCACCACCGCCGCCACAGCCGCCACGGTCCGCCCGCCGCCACTACCCGCCACAGCCGCCACTATCCGCCACCGCCGCCACTGTCCGCCCGCCGCCACTTTCCGCCCGCTGCCACTATCCGCCACCGCCACCACTGTCCGCCCGCCGCCACTATCCGCCACCGCCGCCACTGTCCGCCCGCCGCCACTGTCCGCCCGCCGCCACTATCCGCCACCGCCGCCACTGTCCGTCCGCCGCCACTATCCGCCACTGCCGCCACTGTCCTGCCGCCGCCACTGTCCGCCCGCCGCCGCCCTGTCCGCCCGCCGCCGCGTCCGCCCGCCGCCACCATCCGCCACCGCCGGCACTGTCCGCCCGCCGCCACTATCCGCCACCGCCGCCACTGTCCGTCCGCCGCCACTATCCGCCACCGCCGCCACTGTCCGCCCGCCGCCACTGTCCGCCCGCCGCCACTGTCCGCCCGCCGCCACCACAGTCCGCCCACCGCCACCACTGTCCGCCCGCCGCTACTGTCCGCCCGCCGCCACCACTGTCCGCCCGCCGCCACCACTGTCCACCACTGTCTGCCACCGCCACAACTGTCCGCCACCACCACCACTGTCCGCCCGCCGCCAAAACTGTCCGCCCGCCGCCACCACTGTCCGCCCGCCGCCACCACTGTCCGCCCACCGCCACCACTGTCCGCCTGCCGCCACCACTGTCCGCCCGCCGCCACCACTGTCCGCCCGCCGCCGCCACTGTCCGCCACTGTCTGCCACCGCCACCACTGTCCGCCACCGCCACCACTGTCCGCCCGCCGCCACCACTGTCCGCCCGCCGCCACCACTGTCCGCCCGCCGCCGCCACTGTCCGCCCGCCGCCGCCACTGTCCGCCCGCCGCCACTGTCCACCACCGCCGCCACAGCCGCCACGGTCCGCCCGCCGCCACTACCCGCCACAGCCGCCACTATCCGCCACCGCCGCCACTGTCCGCCCGCCGCCACTTTCCGCCCACTGCCACTATCCGCCACCGCCACCACTGTCCGCCCGCCGCCACTATCCGCCACCGCCGCCACTGTCCGCCCGCCGCCACTGTCCGCTCGCCGCCACCGCCGCCACTGTCCGTCCGCCGCCACTATCCGCCACCGCCGCCACTGTCCGCCCGCCGCCGCCACTGTCCGCCCGCCGCCGCCACTGTCCGCCCGCCGCCACTGTCCACCACCGCCGCCACAGCCGCCACGGTCCGCCCGCCGCCACTACCCGCCACAGCCGCCACTATCCGCCACCGCCGCCACTATCCGCCCGCCGCCACTTTCCGCCCGCTGCCACTATCCGCCACCGCCACCACTGTCCGCCCGCCGCCACTATCCGCCACCGCCGCCACTGTCCGCCCGCCGCCACTGTCCGCCCGCCGCCACTATCCGCCACCGCCGCCACTGTCCGTCCGCCGCCACTATCCGCCACCGCCGCCACTGTCCGCCCGCCGCCACTGTCCGCCCGCCGCCACTGTCCGCCCGCCGCCGCCCTGTCCGCCCGCCGCCGCCCTGTCCGCCCGCCGCTACTGTCCGCCCGCCGCCACTGTCCGCCCGCCGCCACCATCCGCCACCGCCGGCACTGTCCGCCCGCCGCCACTGTCCGCCCGCTGCCACTATCCGCCACCGCCACCACTGTCCGCCACCGCCACCACTGTCTGCCACCGCCACCACTGTCCGCCCGCCGCCGCCATCCGCCACCGCCGGCACTGTCCGCCCGCTGCCACTATCCGCCACCGCCACCACTGTCCGCCACCGCCACCACTGTCTGCCACCGCCACCACTGTCCGCCCGCCACCACCACTGTCCGCCCGCCGCCACCACTGTCCGCCACCACCACCACTATCCGTCCGCCGCCACCACTGTCCGCCCGCCGCCACCACTGTCCGCCCGCCGCCACCACTGTCCGCCCACCGCCACCACTGTCCGCCTGCCGCCACCACTGTCCGCCCGCCGCCACCACTGTCCGCCCGCCGCCGCCACTGTCCGCCACTGTCTGCCACCGCCACCACTGTCCGCCACCGCCACCACAGTCCGCCCGCCGCCACCACTGTCCGCCCACCGCCACCACTGTCCGCCCGCCGCCACCACTGTCCGCCCACCGCCACCACTGTCCGCCTGCCGCCACCACTGTCCACCCGCCGCCACCACTGTCCGCCCGCCGCCACCACTGTCCGCCACCACCACCACTGTCCGCCCGCCGCCACCACTGTCCGCCCGCCGCCACCACTGTCCGCCCGCCGCCACCACTGTCCGCCCGCCGCCACCACTGTCCGCCCACCGCCACCACTGTCCGCCTGCCGCCACCACTGTCCGCCCGCCGCCACCACTGTCCGCCCGCCGCCGCCACTGTCTGCCACCGCCACCACTGTCCTCCACCGCCACCACTGTCCGCCCGCCGCCACCACTGTCCGCCCGCCGCCACCACTGTCCGCCCGCCGCCACCACTGTCCGCCCGCCGCCGCCACTGTCCGCCCGCCGCCGCCACTGTCCACCACCGCCGCCACAGCCGCCACGGTCCGCCCGCCGCCACTACCCGCCACAGCCGCCACTATCCGCCACCGCCGCCACTGTCCGCCCGCCGCCACTTTCCGCCCGCTGCCACTATCCCCCACCGCCACCACTGTCCGCCCGCCGCCACTATCCGCCACCGCCGCCACTGTCCGCCCGCCGCCACTGTCCGCCCGCCGCCACTATCCGCCACCGCCGCCACTGTCCGTCCGCCGCCACTATCCGCCACCGCCGCCACTGTCCGCCCGCCGTCACTGTCCGCCCGCGCCACTGTCCGCCCGCCGCCGCCCTGTCCGCCCGCCGCCGCCCTGTCCGCCCGCCGCTACTGTCCGCCCGCCGCCACTATCCGCCACCGCCGGCACTGTCCGCCCGCCGCCACTGTCCGCCCGCTGCCACTATCCGCCACAGCCACCACTGTCCGCCACCGCCATTACTGTCTGCCACCGCCACCACTCTCCGCCCGCCGCCACCACTGTCCGCCCGCCGCCACCACTGTCCGCCCGCCGCCACCACTGTCCGCCCGCCGCCACCACTGTCCGCCCACCGCCACCACTGTCCGCCCACCGCCACCACTGTCCGCCTACCGCCACCACTATCCGCCCACCGCCACCACTGTCCGCCCGCCGCCACTTTCCGCCCGCTGCCACTATCCGCCACCGCCACCACTGTCCGCCCGCCGCCTCTATCCGCCACCGCCGCCACTGTCCGCCCGCCGCCACTGTCCGCCCGCCGCCACTATCCGCCACCGCCGCCACTGTCCGTCCGCCGCCACTATCCGCCACCGCCGCCACTGTCCGCCCGCCGCCACTGTCCGCCCGCGCCACTGTCCGCCCGCCGCCGCCCTGTCCGCCGCCGCCGCCGCCCTGTCTGCCCGCCGCTACTGTCCGCCCGCCGCCACTATCCGCCACCGCCGGCACTGTCCGCCCGCCGCCACTGTCCGCCCGCTGCCACTATCCGCCACCGCCACCACTGTCCACCACCGCCACCACTGTCTGCCACCGCCACCACTGTCCGCCCGCCGCCACCACTGTCCGCCCGCCGCCACCACTGTCCGCCCGCCGCCACCACTGTCCGCCCGCCGCCACCACTGTCCGCCCACCGCCACCACTGTCCGCCCACCGCCACCACTGTCCGCCCACCGCCACCACTGTCCGCCTGCCGCCACCACTGTCCGCCCGCCGCCACCACTGTCCGCCCGCCGCCACCACTGTCCGCCACTGTCTGCCACCGCCACCACTGTCCGCCACCGCCACCACTGTCCGCCCGCCGCCACCACTGTCCGCCCGCCGCCACCACTGTCCGCCACTGTTTGCCACCATTGTCCGCCACTGTCTGCCACCGCCACCACTGTCCGCCCGCCGCCACCACTGTCCGCCCGCCGCCACCACTGTCCGCCCGCCGCCACCACTGTCCGCCCACCGCAACCACTGTCCGCCTGCCGCCACCACTGTCCGCCCGCCGCCACCACTGTCCGCCCGCCGCCACCACTGTCCGCCCACCGCCACCACTGTCCGCCTGCCGCCACCACTGTCCGCCCGCCGCCGCCACTGTCCGCCACTGTCTGCCACCGCCACCACTGTCCGCCACCGCCACCACTGTCCGCCTGCCGCCACCACTGTCCGCCCGCCGCCACCACTGTCCGCCCGCCGCCACCACTGTCCGCCCGCCGCCGCCACTGTCCGCCACTGTCTGCCACCGCCACCACTGTCCGCCACCGCCACCACTGTCCGCCCGCCGCCACCACTGTCCGCCCGCCGCCACCACTGTCCGCCACTGTCTGCCACCATTGTCCGCCACTGTCTGCCACCGCCACCACTGTCCGCCCGCCGCCACCACTGTCCGCCCGCCGCCACTGTCCACCACCGCCGCCACAGCCGCCACGGTCCGCCCGCCGCCACTTTCCGCCCGCTGCCACTATCCGCCACCGCCACCACTGTCCGCCCGCCGCCACTATCCGCCACCGCCGCCACTGTCCGCCCGCCGCCACTGTCCGCCCGCCGCCACTATCCGCCACCGCCGCCACTGTCCGTCCGCCGCCACTATCCGCCACTGCCGCCACTGTCCGCCCCGCCGCCACTGTCCGCCCGCCGCCGCCCTGTCCGCCCGCCGCCGCCCTGTCCGCCCGCCGCTACTGTCCGCCCGCCGCCACTGTCCGCCCGCCGCCACCATCCGCCACCGCCGGCACTGTCTGCCCGCCGCCACTATCCGCCACCGCCGCCACTGTCCGTCCGCCGCCACTATCCGCCACCGCCGCCACTGTCCGCCCGCCGCCACGTTCCGCCCGCCGCCACTGTCCGCCCGCCGCCACCACTGTCCGCCCACCGCCACCACTGTCCGCCCGCCGCTACTGTCCGCCCGCCGCCACCACTGTCCGCCCGCCGCCACCACTGTCTGCCACCGCCACAACTGTCCGCCACCACCACCACTGTCCGCCCGCCGCCACCACTGTCCGCCCGCCGCCACCACTGTCCGCCCGCCGCCACCACTGTCCGCCCACCGCCACCACTGTCCGCCTGCCGCCACCACTGTCCGCCCGCCGCCACCACTGTCCGCCCGCCGCCGCCACTGTCCGCCACTGTCTGCCACCGCCACCACTGTCCGCCACCGCCACCACTGTCCGCCCGCCGCCACCACTGTCCGCCCGCCGCCACCACTGTCCGCCCGCCGCCGCCACTGTCCGCCCGCCGCCGCCACTGTCCGCCCGCCGCCACTGTCCACCACCGCCGCCACAGCCGCCACGGTCCGCCGCCGCCACTACCCGCCACAGCCGCCACTATCCGCCACCGCCGCCACTGTCCGCCCGCCGCCACTTTCCGCCCGCTGCCACTATCCGCCACCGCCACCACTGTCCGCCCGCCGCCACTATCCGCCACCGCCGCCACTGTCCGCCCGCCGCCACTGTCCGCTCGCCGCCACCGCCGCCACTGTCCGTCCGCCGCCACTATCCGCCACCGCCGCCACTGTCCGCCCGCCGCCGCCACTGTCTGCCCACCGCCGCCACTGTCCGCCCGCCGCCACTGTCCACCACCGCCGCCACAGCCGCCACGGTCCGCCCGCCGCCACTACCCGCCACAGCCGCCACTATCCGCCACCGCCGCCACTGTCCGCCCGCCGCCACTTTCCGCCCGCTGCCACTATCCGCCACCGCCACCACTGTCCGCCCGCCGCCACTATCCGCCACCGCCGCCACTGTCCGCCCGCCGCCACTGTCCGCCCGCCGCCACTATCCGCCACCGCCGCCACTGTCCGTCCGCCGCCACTATCCGCCACCGCCGCCACTGTCCGCCCGCCGCCACTGTCCGCCCGCCGCCACTGTCCGCCCGCCGCCGCCCTGTCCGCCCGCCGCCGCCCTGTCCGCCCGCCGCCGCCCTGTCCACCCGCCGCTATTGTCCGCCCGCCGCCACTGTCCGCCCGCCGCCACCATCCGCCACCGCCGGCACTGTCCGCCCGCCGCCACTGTCCGCCCGCTGCCACTATCCGCCACCGCCACCACTGTCCGCCACCGCCACCACGGTCTGCCACCGCCACCACTGTCCGCCCGCCGCCACCACTGTCCGCCCGCCGCCACCACTGTCCGCCACCACCACCACTGTCCGCCTGCCGCCACCACTGTCCGCCCGCCGCCACCACTGTCCGCCCGCCGCCACCACTGTCCGCCCACCGCCACCACTGTCCGCCTGCCGCCACCACTGTCCGCCCGCCGCCACCACTGTCCGCCCGCCGCCGCCACTGTCCGCCACTGTCTGCCACCGCCACCACTGTCCGCCACCGCCACCACAGTCCGCCCGCCGCCACCACTGTCCGCCCACCGCCACCACTGTCCGCCCGCCGCCACCACTGTCCGCCCACCGCCACCACTGTCCGCCTGCCGCCACCACTGTCCGCCCGCCGCCACCACTGTCCGCCCGCCGCCACCACTGTCCGCCACTGTCTGCCACCGCCACCACTGTCCGCCACCACCACCACTGTCCGCCCGCCGCCACCACTGTCCGCCCGCCGCCACCACTGTCCGCCCGCCGCCACCACTGTCCGCCCACCGCCACCACTGTCCGCCTGCCGCCACCACTGTCCGCCCGCCGCCACCACTGTCCGCCCGCCGCCGCCACTGTCTGCCACCGCCACCACTGTCCTCCACCGCCACCACTGTCCGCCCGCCGCTACCACTGTCCGCCCGCCGCCACGTCCACTGTCCGCCCGCCGCCACCACTGTCCGCCCGCCGCCGACACTGTCCGCCCGCCGCCGCCACTGTCCACCACCGCCGCCACAGCCGCCACGGTCCGCCCGCCGCCACTACCCGCCACAGCCGCCACTATCCGCCACCGCCGCCACTGTCCGCCCGCCGCCACTTTCCGCCCGCTCCCACTATCTGCCACCGCCACCACTGTCCGCCCGCCGCCACTATCCGCCACCGACGCCACTGTCCGCCCGCCGCCACTGTCCGCCCGCCGCCACTATCCGCCACCGCCGCCACTGTCCGTCCGCCGCCACTATCGCCACCGCCGCCACTGTCCGCCCGCCGTCACTGTCCGCCCGCGCCACTGTCCGCCCGCCGCCGCCCTGTCCGCCCGCCGCCGCCCTGTCCGCCCGCCGCTACTGTCCGCCCGCCGCCACTATCCGCCACCGCCGGCACTGTCCGCCCGCCGCCACTGTCCGCCCGCTGCCACTATCCGCCACAGCCACCACTGTCCGCCACCGCCATTACTGTCTGCCACCGCCACCACTCTCCGCCCGCCGCCACCACTGTCCGCCCGCCGCCACCACTGTCCGCCCGCCGCCACCACTGTCCGCCCGCCGCCACCACTGTCCGCCCACCGCCACCACTGTTCGCCCACCGCCACCACTCTCCGCCTACCGCCACCACTATCCGCCCACCGCCACCACTGTCCGCCCACCGCCACTTTCCGCCCGCTGCCACTATCCGCCACCGCCACCACTGTCCGCCCGCCGCCACTATCCGCCACCGCCGCCACTGTCCGCCCGCCGCCGCCACTGTCTGCCCGCCGCCGCCACTGTCCGCCCGCCGCCACTGTCCACCACCGCCGCCACAGCCGCCACGGTCCGCCCGCCGCCACTACCCGCCACAGCCGCCACAATCCGCCACCGCCGCCACTGTCCGCCCGCCGCCACTTTCCGCCCGCTGCCACTATCCGCCACCGCCACCACTGTCCGCCCGCCGCCACTATCCGCCACCGCCGCCACTGTCCGCCCGCCGCCACTGTCCGCCCGCCGCCACTATCCGCCACCGCCGCCACTGTCCGTCCGCCGCCACTATCCGCCACCGCCGCCACTGTCCGCCCGCCGCCACTGTCCGCCCGCCGCCACTGTCCGCCCGCCGCCGCCCTGTCCGCCCGCCGCCGCCCTGTCCGCCCGCCGCCGCCCTGTCCGCCCGCCGCTACTGTCCGCCCGCCGCCACTGTCCGCCCGCCGCCACCATCCGCCACCGCCGGCACTGTCCGCCCGCCGCCACTGTCCGCCCGCTGCCACTATCCGCCACCGCCACCACTGTCCGCCACCGCCACCACTGTCTGCCACCGCCACCACTGTCCGCCCGACGCCACCACTGTCCGCCCGCCGCCACCACTGTCCGCCACCACCACCACTGTCCGCCTGCCGCCACCACTGTCCGCCCGCCGCCACCACTGTCCGCCCGCCGCCACCACTGTCCGCCCACCGCCACCACTGTCCGCCTGCCGCCACCACTGTCCGCCCGCCGCCACCACTGTCCGCCCGCCGCCGCCACTGTCTGCCACCGCCACCACTGTCCGCCACCGCCACCACAGTCCGCCCGCCGCCACCACTGTCCGCCCACCGCCACCACTGTCCGCCCGCCGCCACCACTGTCCGCCCACCGCCACCACTGTCCGCCTGCCGCCACCACTGTCCGCCCGCCGCCACCACTGTCCGCCCGCCGCCACCACTGTCCGCCACTGTCTGCCACCGCCACCACTGTCCGCCACCACCACCACTGTCCGCCCGCCGCCACCACTGTCCGCCCGCCGCCACCACTGTCCGCCCGCCGCCACCACTGTCCGCCCACCGCCACCACTGTCCGCCTGCCGCCACCACTGTCCGCCCGCCGCCACCACTGTCCGCCCGCCGCCGCCACTGTCTGCCACCGCCACCACTGTCCTCCACCGCCACCACTGTCCGCCCGCCGCCACCACTGTCCGCCCGCCGCCACCACTGTCCGCCCGCCGCCACCACTGTCCGCCCGCCGCCGACACTGTCCGCCCGCCGCCGCCACTGTCCACCACCGCCGCCACAGCCGTCACGGTCCGCCCGCCGCCACTACCCGCCACAGCCGCCACTATCCGCCACCGCCGCCACTGTCCGCCCGCCGCCACTTTCCGCCCGCTGCCACTATCTGCCACCGCCACCACTGTCCGCCCGCCGCCACTATCCGCCACCGCCGCCACTGTCCGCCCGCCGCCACTGTCCGCCCGCCGCCACTATCCGCCACCGCGGCCACTGTCCGTCCGCCGCCACTATCCGCCACCGCCGCCACTGTCCGCCCGCCGTCACTGTCCGCCCGCGCCACTGTCCGCCCGCCGCCGCCCTGTCCGCCCGCCGCCGCCCTGTCCACCCGCCGCTACTGTCCGCCCGCCGCCACTATCCGCCACCGCCGGCACTGTCCACCCGCCGCCACTGTCCGCCTGCTGCCACTATCCGCCACAGCCCCCACTGTCCGCCACCGCCATTACTGTCTGCCACTGCCACCACTCTCCGCCCGCCGCCACCACTGTCCGCCCGCCGCCACCACTGTCCGCCCGCCGCCACCACTGTCCGCCCGCCGCCACCACTGTCCGCCCACCGCCACCAATGTTCGCCCACCGCCACCACTGTCCGCCTACCGCCACCACTATCCGCCCACCGCCACCACTGTCCGCCCGCCGCCACTTTCCGCCCGCTGCCACTATCCGCCACCGCCACCACTGTCCGCCCGCCGCCACTATCCGCCACCGCCGCCACTGTCCGCCCGCCGCCACTGTCCGCCCGCCGCCACTATCCGCCACCGCCGCCACTGTCCGTCCGCCGCCACTATCCGCCACCGCCGCCACTGTCCGCCCGCCGCCACTGTCCGCCCGCGCCACTGTCCGCCCGCCGCCGCCCTGTCCGCCCGCCGCCGCCCTGTCCGCCCGCCGCTACTGTCCGCCCGCCACCACTATCCGCCACCGCCGGCACTGTCCGCCCGCCGCCACTGTCCGCCCGCTGCCACTATCCGCCACCGCCACCACTGTCCACCACCGCCACCACTGTCTGCCACCGCCACCACTGTCCGCCCGCCGCCACCACTGTCCGCCCGCCGCCACCACTGTCCGCCCACCGCCACCACTGTCCGCCCACCGCCACCACTGTCCGCCCCCGCCACCACTGTCCGCCGCCGCCACCACTGTCCGCCCGCCGCCACCACTGTCCGCCCGCCGCCACCACTGTCCCCCCGCCGCCGCCACTGTCCGCCACTGTCTGACACCGCCACCACTGTCCGCCACCGCCACCACTGTCCGCCCGCCGCCACCACTGTCCGCCCGCCGCCACCACTGTCCGCCACTGTCTGCCACCATTGTCCGCCACTGTCTGCCACCGCCACCACTGTCCGCCCGCCGCCACCACTGTCCGCCCGCCGCCACCACTGTCCGCCCGCCGCCACCACTGTCCGCCCGCCGCCACCACTGTCCGCCTGCCGCCACCACTGTCCGCCCGCCGCCACCACTGTCCGCCCGCCGCCACCACTGTCCGCCACTGTCTGCCACCGCCACCACTGTCCGCCACCGCCACCACTGTCCGCCCGCCGCCACCACTGTCCGCCCGCCGCCACCACTGTCCGCCCGCCGCCGCCACTGTCCGCCCGCCGCCACTGTCCGCCCGCCGCCACTATCCGCCACCGCCGCCACTGTCCGCCACAGCTGCCACTCTCCGCCGTACAGCCTCCCCTCTCTCCGTTAGTAAATAATTATAATTGTTATTAAATAATAAAAGAAATATAAATTATTAGATTTTTTTTACCCTTAAATTGGTTTTATTATTTAAATTGAAAATAATAATATAATATAAAATATAATAAAAATAATATAATATAAAATATAATTTAATTTCAAGAAATTTAACTTTAAACACAAAGATGTGAAAAGGGTTCAGATTATAGGCTCAAACCTTTCATAAGAGATTCATATTGGTATATGAATGGATTATGAATGATTCAGGTTAGGATTGTAAAGTTGCCACAACATCTCAAATTAGTGTTAGATACGTAGGTTTTGGTTATAAGTTTTGGAAACCTATTTAAGTCCACACACAATATCATATCTGATACGATAAAACAAACGTTTCCAATACTTTCAAATACTTTCCAGATATGTTGTGGCAACCTAAAATTGTTTGCTGGGGAGAGAGGGAGAGAGAGGAGAGGGAGAGAGATGGAGAGGGAGAGACGGGGTGAGGGAGAGAGAGAGAGAGAGAGAGGGGGGGGGGAGGTGTGTGTGTGTGTGTGTACTCACCTAATTGTGCTTGTGGGGGTTGAGCTTTGGCTCTTTGGTCCCGCCTCTCAACCGTCAATCAACTGGAGTACAGATTCCTGAGCCTACTGGGCTCTATCATATCTACATTTGAAACTGTGTATGGAGTCAGCCTCCACCACATCACTTCCTAGTGCATTCCATTTACTAACTAATCTGACACTGAAAAAGTTCTTTCTAATGTCTCGTGGCTCATTTGGGTACTTAGTTTCCACCTGTGTCCCCTTGTTCGTGTCCCTCCAGTGTTGAATAGTTAATCCTTGTTTACCCAGTCGATTCCCCTGAGGATTTTGTAGGTTGTGATCATGTCCCTCCTTACTCTTCCGTCTTCCAGTGTCGTAAGGTGCATTTCCCGCAGCCTTTCCTCGTAACTTATGCCTCTTAGATCTGGGACTAGTCTAGTAGCATACCTTTGGACTTTTTCCAGCTTCGTCTTGTGCTTGACAAGGTATGAGCTCCATGCTGGGGCCACATACTCCAGGATTGGTCTTACATATGTGGTGTACAAGATTCTGAATGATTCCTTACACAGGTTCCTGAATGCCGTTCTGATGTTAGCCAGCCTCGCATATGCCGCAGATGTTATTCTCTTTATGTGGGCTTCAGGAGACATGTTCGGCATGATATCAACTCCCAGATCTTTCTCTCTGTCTGTTTCATTAAGTACTTCATCTCCTATTCTGTATCCTGTGTCTGGCCTCCTATTTCCACTGCCTAGTTTCATTACTTTGCATTTACTCGGGTTGAACTTCAGCAGCCATTTGTTGGACTATTCACTCAGTCTATCTAGGTCATCTTGTAGCCTCCTACTATCATCCTCTGTTTCAATCCTCCTCATAATTTTTGCATCGTCGGCAATCATTGAGAGGAACGAATCTATACCCTCTGGGAGATCATTTACATACACCAGAAACAGTATAGGTCCAAGGACTGACCACTGCGGGACTCCACTTGTAACGTCTCGCCAATCTGAGACCTCATCTCTCACACAGACTCGTTGTCTCCTGTTGCTTAGGTACTCCTCTATCCACCGGAGTACCTTCCCTTTCACTCCAGCCTGCATCTCCAACTTTCGCACTAGCCTCTTGTGTAGCACTGTATCAAAGGCTTTCTGACAATCCAAAAATATGCAGTCTGCCCACCCTTCTCTTTCTTGCCTTATTTTTGTTGCCTGGTCGTAGAATTCAAGTAACCCTGTGAGGCAGGACCTGCCATCCCTGAACCAATGTTGATGCTGTGTTACAAAATTCCTTCGCTCCAGATTCTCCACTAGTCTTTTTCGCACAATCTTCTCCATCAGCTTGCATGGTATGCAGGTTAGGGACACTGGCCTGTAGTTCAGTGCCTCCTGTCTATCCCTTCGTTGTATATTGGGACTTCGTAAGCTGCTTTCCAAATATCTGGCAGTTCCCCTGTTGCCAGTGATTTGTTATACACTATGGAGAGTGGTAGGCACAGTTCTCTTGCTCCTTCCTTTAGAACCCAAGGGGAGATTCCATCTGGGCCTATAGTCTTTGTCACATCCAACTCTAGTGAACACTTCCTTACTTTCCGGCTGGTAATCTCAAACTCTTCCAATGGTTCCTGGTTAGCTATTCCCCCACTTACCTCTTGAATTTCTCCTTGCTCTAAGGTGAAGACCTCTTGGAACTTCTTATTCAGTTCCTCACACACTTCCTTGTCGTTTGTAGTGAATCCTTCTGCCCCTATCCTTAATTTCATAACCTGTTCCTTTACTGTTGTTTTTCTCCTGATGTGGGTATGCAACAATTTAGGCTGAGTCTTTGCCTTGCTTGCGAAGTCATTTTCCTATTGTCTTTCTGCCTCTCTTCTCATCCTGACATATTCATTCCTGGCGCTCTGGTATCTTTCTCTGCTCTCCAGTGTCCTGTTATTCCTATAGTTTCTCCATGCCCTTTTACTTTGCTGCTTAGCTAGCCTACATCTCTGATTAAACCATGGGTTTCTCATTTTCATTTCTCTGTTTTCCTTTTGGACTGGGACAAACTTGTTTGCTGCGTCCTTGCACTTCTGCGTGATGTAATCCATCATATCTTGGGCCGTCTTTCCCCTGAGCTCTGTTTCCCATGCAATATCTGTTAGGAATTTTCTTATCCCCTCATAGTTTCCCTTTCGGTATGCTAACCTTTTGGTTTCGGTATCCCTCCTCGAGTTCAATAACCCTTCTTCAATCAAGTACGCAAACACCCAACCTGTTCTCACACAAGACAGCACATATATGACTTAATGCTTAAAGTCAATATGTTGAATATGAATTAGTAAATATGTGATATATTCCCAGTTACTTTTTTTTCCAAGGCCCAAACTCTTCCTCACGTACCAACTTGCGTCTCACAGTACCCGTCCGTCAACCTAGATAGCAGAATAGTCGTGATTGGTTCAATTATAAGGAAAATTGTACTTTTCAGGTCCCACATGGGTTGTGAAATTTACCTACTATTGTCCATGCTCTTAGAATATTATGGATCAGCTACTTCCTATTGAAGGTTCGTAGTTTTGTTTTGAGAAATATTAGTTGTTCTTAGTAAATTATAATAAGCACTAAAAATTATTACATAGAATAACAGTCCTTCACCAATCAATATTATATACCATAGTTGGTGCTTTACAAATCTTTAAAGGATGTTTTGTAGGAACGCTAACAGAAAACGATGGTTCATTGGAATGTCTATGAGGTAAACTACTCTAAACAGGATGGTATTGTGTCTACTATACCAACTACAGGATCGGTATATTGTCCACTACCACCTGTTAGGTGAGTAAGGGGTGCAATACCACCCACAGGATGGGTATGAGGGTCACATCCACCCAGAGGATGAGTATGGGGATCACATCCACCCACAGGAAGGGTATGGGGTCCAATACCACCCACAGGATGAGTATGGCGTCCACTACAACCCACAGGATGGGTATGGGGCTCCAACCACCCATAGAATGGGTATGGGGCTCCAACCACCCATAAAATGGGTATGGGGTCCAATAACACCCACTGGATGTGTATATGGCGTCCATTGCCGCGCGTCGAGCTCGAAAACCGCAGCATTCATCTCAGAACCATGCCTATTTCACGCAGATTCCTTAATAAACGTAAAAGTTTTATATGTCACAAGAAAGATAGAAATATAAGCTTCATTCTAAATACCTTACCATGGGCATATTTAAATTTAAACCGAAGATACGTGTACTTTTATAATAGCCGAGCTCCGACCCCGGACAGATCGATCGACCGAGCAACTCTCTCTCAGAACAATGTTTATTTCACGTGAATTCGTTAGTAAACATATATGTTTTATATGTCTCAAGAAAGACAGACATATAAGCTTCACTTTAAACACTTTACTATAGACATATTTAAATTTCTAATGAAGATTATTGTATTTTAAAAATTACGGAGCTCCCACCCCGTACAGACTGAACGACAGAGCAACTCTCTCTCAGATCAATGTTTATTTCACGTAAATTCGTTAATAAACACAAATGTTTTATAAGTCTTAAGCAAGATAGAAATAAGAGCTTCATTTTAAATACATTACAATAGACATATTTATAGCTCAAGTGAAGATACATATGTTTTTATAGTAGCGCTCAGTAGCTTGTCGGGCATGGAGTGCAGACGCCTACGCACTTGCCGATATATTGTATAATTAACAAAGATACGCTAATAAAGCCTAAAATCTTATATGCCTCCAGAAAGACCGATATTTGAACATTATTATAATTGCACCAAATGAAATATATCATGTTCGAGAACAAAGATATATCAATTTTAAATTAAGTTTCGACTCTCTCTCGGGTGAGAGAGATGGGGCGACTCTCGCCCCATCTATTGGAGATTCTGTGCACTAAATACCCAAAGCTACTCAAACCCTCCTAGCATTATTTAAGTAATGAAGTAATATGGTATATTTACTCACTATAATGTGGGTGCTGAATGCAGAACATGAGAAAACATATATTTACTCCAAACTAATATAATTTCATTATGAAATAAGTAGCATCAAAGGAAGTCGATGGTCCAAGCAGCAATGTTGTGGAGCGACTTATCCAAGATATATCGTTGTTTGGAAAGTGTTTGTTGGCATATCCAGTTGTCGCACTTCTCTGCTCAAATTATCACAAATTTAAATTATAATGTTAACAAGTAGAATACGTATTTTTAATAAAATCTAACATAACTAGCCAGAAAACATTTAACATTAATTAAAAAATATATGTTTGGAAGTTAAATCGACTTCATAGGACAATGGTTTTGTTATATATACTCGTTATTCGTTGACATGCGTTCGCTACTAAACTACCATGTACTGTACTTATGTAAAATCTCCCATGTCTCTTCGCTCATCTCACCGAACCCTACAGGCTCTGTGATATATTGTTTAATTAATTGAGATTCACAAATAAAGCTAATAATTGTATATGTTATCAAAAAGGCAGAGCTTAGTTTAGTTCATTTATTATGCACTCCATACCCATCCTATGGACGATAGTGGAGTGTTACAGAGGCACATAATGGGCTCAGGGACTGAGCCCCACAATTCATATAGCCAAGCAAGTTATAATCTTGATAAGCTAGTTACAAAAGTCAATACACATTGTCACATCAACAATGGGTTCGAGACCGACCACAAGTACAGTTTATAATTTAAGCAACTGACATATATGGAGGGCTAGTGTCACAATTGATATGTTTATCCTACACATAACCCCCTCTCCCCATCCAATGGGCAGCGGTGGATAGGTTACAATCAAGTCGTTTTTTGCGTTTTATTCAGAGATTAGATCTTATTGGGTGAGGAAAGATATTCATATTTTAAAGAAGGCTTCTTGGCTGATGCTCTCCATTGATGGAAAATATACAACCTTTTGAAAATCAATATTAGTTTGATCTAGATATTGTAATTAACGAAAGTATTTATGTCATCAGAAAGGTAGAAATATAGGATACATTTAAAATCCTTTGTCATAAATATAACTGAAGTGAAAACGAAGATATATGCGTTTTGATAGTTACTTGATGGCTTGCTCTGAGAGTGTGAAGCCCTGCACACCAGCCAATAAATTGTATAATTAGTTTCCATATATTTTAATTAATCTTAAAAATCTATATGTCAGAAGAAAGGAAGATGTAGTCGTTAATGTGACAACATTTAAGAATATATATCTCTTAAGTTAAATAAATAATACCACCTTATCGCCGGTGTCCGGACACATGAAAATTACCTAGGTATCAGTATCCAGCCAGGCGGGGATCACAGGCTGCACAATACTGATAAATTATATAATGCACTACTTGTGGTCGATCTCGAACCCATTTATGATTTGACGACTTATAGTGAATTTTGTAACTAGCTCATTAAGATTGTATCTTGCTTAGCTAAATGAATTGTGGGGTTCGGTCCATTCATTTTCTTTCTTTATTATGCACCCCATAATACCCATCCTGTGGGCGGTGGTGTAAAGGATTACAGAGGCACATAATCGGTTCAGGAACTGAACCCTCTAGTTCGTTTAGCTAAGCAAATAACAATCTTTTGACGCTAGTTACAAAATTAATGTACACATACTTATGCATACATGTACATATACATACGTATACATATATAAATACACATACATATTTAATCACCCACACAAATACACACATCAGTAATTTTTTGTGTCACAAGTGATTCAACAAGAGGCTCACAACAGTCACTATACAAGGCACTTTACATTTATGGTGAGTCACACAGTTACTAGTCTTGCTGCACACCCACCCAACTGGGTGGCAGCTTTACAGTCATGTGCTCCACACCCACCCAACTGGGTGGCAGCTTTACAGTCATGTGCTCCACACCCACCCAACTGGGCGGCAGCTTTACAGTTACCTGGTGTTATTCTTCACCTATCTTTTTCTGGTTAATCCCTATTTACATTATGCAGTTCAGGTTTCGTCGCCATACTATAGTTTTTAGTTTAGTTAATTTATCACATAATGGGTTCAGGGACTGAACACACAATTTATTTATCTAAGCAAGTTACAATCTTGAGGAGCTAGCCACAAAATTCATAACACATCGTCACATCAACAACATGTGTTCGAGATCGACCACAAGTACAGTTTCTAAATTAAGCAAATGCTATATGTGGAGAGCTAGTGTCACAATTGATATGTTTGTCCTGCACATTTCCACAGTAGTTTGCTTGGGTACATAGACAAGAGACTGAACTTCAGCACCCACATACAACACATAAAGGGATGCTCTGAGAGAGAGAGAGAGAGAGGGAGAGTAAAAATATCCACTGAGGTCTGATTAAGTCCTTTTGGGGACCTTAATCATTAGGACGTTCAATGATTAACGCAAAGTGAGCGTATTCAGATGGTATATTGACAACATTCAGCATATCTCATATGACCTAGTAGTACTTGGTGCACAAATACCTTTTCCAAAGGAATCGCAAAACATAATTAAACACAACTGTACCGTACAGTGTTATATATTTATTTCAGTTTGAACAATTTTTAACATTAAAGAATAAATCCTTTAATTGGTTGAAATTGGTTTTAATATTCGAAATCTAATTTG
>NC_091206.1:33031407-33041407 GCF_040958095.1 Procambarus clarkii | reverse complement strand
ATCACTTCCTAATGCATTCCATTTGTCAACCACTCTCACACTAAAAAAGTTCTTTCTAATATCTCTTTGGCTCATTTGGGCACTCAGTTTCCACCTGTGTCCCCTAGTGCGTGTGCCCCTTGTGTTAAACAGCCTGTCTTTATCAACCCTGTCAATTCCCTTGAGGATCTTGAATGTGGTGATCATGTCCCACCTAACTCTTCTGTCTTCCAACGAAGTGAGGTTTAATTCCCGTAGTCTCTCCTCGTAGCTCATACCTCTCAGCTCGGGTACTTGTCTGGTGGTAAACCTTTGCACCTTTTCCATTTTAGTCTTATGCTTGACTAGATATGGACTCCATGCTGGTGCCGCATACTCCAGGATTGGTCTGACATATGTGGTATATAATGTTCTGAAGTGTGTGTGTGTGCGTGTGTGTGTACTCACCTAGTTGTGCTTGCGGGAGTTGAGCTCTGGCTCTTTGGTCCCGCCTCTCAACCGTCAATCAACAGGTGTACAGGTTCCTGAGCCTATTGGGCTCTATCATATCTACACTTGAAACTGTGTATGGAGTCAGCCTCCACCACATTGCTTCCTAATGCATTCCATTTGTCAACCACTCTGACACTAAAAAAGTTCTTTCTAATATCTCTGTGGCTCATTTGGGCACTCAGTTTCCACCTGTGTCCCCTAGTGCGTGTGCTCCTTGTGTTAAATAGCCTGTCTTTATCAACCCTGTCGATTCCCTTGAGAATCTAGAATGTGGTGATCATGTCCCCCCTAACTCTTCTGTCTTCCAACGAAGTGAGGTTCAATTCCCGTAGTCTCTCCTCGTAGCTCATACCTCTCAGCTCGGGTACTTGTCTGGTGGCAAACCTTTGAACCTTTTCCAGTTTAGTCTTATGCTTGACTAGATATGGACTCCATGCTGGAACCGTATACTCCAGGATTGGTCTGACATATGTGGTATATTATGTTCTGAAAGATTCCTTACACAAGTTTCTAAAGGCCGTTCTTATGTTAGCCAACCTGGCATATGCTGCTGATGTTATCCTCTTGATATGAGCTTCAGGTCACAGGTCTGGCGTGATATCAACCCCCAGGTCTTTCTCTCTCTCTGACTCTTGAAGTATTTCATCTCCCAAGTGATACCTTGTATCTGGTCTCCTGCTTCCTACCCCTATTCTCATTATATTACATTTGCTTGGGTAAACTCTAACATCCATTTGTTCGACCATTCCTGCAGCTTGTCCAGGTCTTCTTGAAGCCTCAAGCTGTTCTCCTTTGTCTTAATCCTTCTCATAATTTTGGCGTCGTCAGCAAACATTGAGAGGAATGAGTCTACACCCTCTGGGAGATCATTTACGTATATCAGAAACAGGATAGGTCCAAGCACAGAGCCCTGTGGGACTCCACTGGTGACTTCACGCCATTCTGAGGTCTCACCCCTCACTACAACTCTCTGCTTCCTATTGCTTAGGTACTCCCTTATCCACTGGAGCGCCCTACCAGTTACTCCTGCCTGTTTCTCCAGCTTATGCATCAACCTTTTATGGGGTACAGTGTCAAAGGCTTTCCGACAGTCCAAAAAAATGCAGTCCGCCCAGCCCTCTCTTTCTTGCTTAATCTTTGTCACCTGATCTTAGAATTCTATCAAGCCTGTAAGGCAAGATTTACCCTCCCTGAACCCATGTTGGCGATTTGTCACGAAGTCCCTTCTCTCCAGATGTGTTACTAGGTTTTTTCTCACAAACTTCTCCATCACCTTTCATGGTATACAAGTTAAGGACACTGGCCTGTAGTTCAGTGCCTCTTGTCTGTCACCCTTTTTAAATATTGGTACTACATTAGCAGTCTTCCATACTTCTGGTAGGTCTCCCGTTTGCAGTGACCTACTATACACTATGGAGAGTGGCAAGCAAAGTGCTCCTGCACACTCTTTCATTACCCATGGTGAGATTCCATCCGGCCCAACAGCTTTTCTCACATCCAGCTCCAATAGGTGCTTCTTGACCTCATCTCTTGTAATTTCGAACCCTTCCAAGGTCACCTGGTTTGCTGCCACCTCTCCGAGCGCCATGACTTCTCCCTGTTCTATTGTAAAGACCTCCTGGAACCTTTTGTTGAGTTCTTCACACACCTCTTTGTCATTCTCTGTGTACCTGTCCTTGCCCACCCTAAGTTTCATCACCTGTTCCTTCACTGTTGTCTTCCTCCTGATGTGACTGTGTAGTAGCTTTGGTTCGGTCTTGGCTTTATTAGCTATATCATTTTCATACCTTTTCACAGCTGCTCTTCTCACACTGACATACTCGTTCCTGGTTCTCTGGTATCTCTCTCTACTTTCTGGTGTTCTGTTATTACGGAAGTTCCTCCATGCCCTTTTGTTCAGCTCCTTTGCTTTCATACAATCCATATTAAACCACGGATTCTTCCTTTGCTTCTCTGTTTTTTCCTGTTGGGCTGGGACAAACCTGCTTACAGCCTCCTGACATTTTTGGGTGACATAGTCCATCATGTCTTGTACGGACTTGGTTCCGAGTTCTGTGTCCTAATGTATATCCCATAGGAATTTATTCATCTCCTCATAGTTTCCCTTTCGGTACGCCAGCCCTCTGTTTCCCAGTTCTTTTTTGGGGGTGATAATTCCTAGCTCAACCAGGTACTCAAAGCTCAATACACTATGATCACTCATTCTCAAGGGGGCTTCCAACTTAACTTCCCTTATATCCGACTCATTTAGGGTAAATATCAGATCAAGCAAGGCTGGTTCATCCCCTCCTCTCGTTTCTATCGGTCCCTTGACGTGTTGACTTATAAAATTTCTTGTTGCCACATCCAGCAGCATAGCTCTCCATGTGTCTGAGCCTCCATGTGGGTCTCTGTTCCCCCAATCTATCTTTCCATGGTTGAAGTCTCCCATGATTAGTAGCCTGGATCCGTTCCTGCTAGCCACAGAAGCTGCTCTCTCTATTATATTGATGGTGGCCAAGTTGTTTCTATCATATTCCTGTCTGGGTCTTCTGACATTCGGTGGGGGGTTATATATGACTACTATTGTAATTTTCTGTCCTCCAGTTGCTATGGTGCCTGATATGTAGTCACTGAAACCTTTACATTTCTGAATTACCATCTCTTCGAAACTCCAACCTTCTCTTAGTAGCAAAGCTACACCACCTCCTCCTCTCCCTTCTCTCTCTTTCCTCACTACATAGTAGCCCTGTGGAAACACTGCATTTGTTATGGTGTTTGTTAGCTTTGTTTCTGTGAGTGCTATTATGTCTGGGTTTTCTTCTAGTGCCCATTCTCCAAGTTCACTTGTTTTATTTGTAATCCCATCTATGTTAGTGTACATTGCCTTGAAGCTCACTTTCTTCAGTTCATTTTCTTGTCCCTTTCTTGGCGAGCATTCATTTGGTGTTGGAAGCTTTCCAGTGGGTGAGATGATCTGTGAGGTGGTTTGCAGGGTTTCAGGGGAGTTTGGTGTGAGGGTTTCATGGAAGGGGGACAGGTAAGGTGTGGGTTAAGGAGATAGGGGGGACATGGAGGATACGGGGTGAGGGGGGAGGAGGGATAGGGAGGGTATGGGATAAAGGGGGAGGGGGGACAGGGGGGAGAGGTGGGAGGGGGGACATAATGGGAATGGGGAAGGGATGACAGGGTTAGAATGGGGTGGGGGGGAGGGAGGGTTGGGTGGGGCAGGTAGGGTGAAGGGAAGGGAGGGTTTCTATGCAGGGGTGGTGGGGTTGCCCTCCCCTCTGGTGTTGCTGGGATGCTGGTTTTGGGTTCGCCTCTTGTCTCTAGGACTGTTGTGTTGGGGGCTGTGATTTCCTGGTTTGCTTCTCCCTCCCTGCGCTTCCTCCTTGCCTATGCTGCCCTGGCTCTCTCCTCCTTCGTCCTGTCCCTCTGCAGGAATACTTTCTTGTATCCATCCACATGCTGCAGTCGACTCTTCCTTTCGAGAATATCCTCCTTCGTGGTTTCGTTTGTAAACATCACCTTTACAAGTCGGTTTCTGTCCTTGTTGTACCAACCCAACCTGAAAACCTTCTCAATGTTTCGTTCAGCCCCTTCCATCTGTAACCCCTTCAGTAGCCCCTGTACTGCCTCTCTATCCTTCCTATTCCATTCTTGCCTGTTGGATCCTTCCTGTTCTTTGATGCCTACAACTACCACTGATCTTTTTCTCTCCAGCAGCTGAGTGAGGCACCTTGCTGCTTCCTGTGAGGTGGCTGCTTGCATCGCTACTACCCTCACTGTGTCCAAAGCTTCTGAGCTCTTTTTCAGTATGTCTGCAAATGTTTCAGGTACAGAGGCATTTCCTTCCAATGTAACATTCCCACCTTCCCTTTGGATGATAATCTGATGCTCAGTCTCTTTATTTTTTTCTTTGAGGGATTTGATCTCCTCCCTTGCTGATGTCAGCTCACTTTGCAGATTGTTAATTGTAATCCTCATTTCCTGCATCTCCTTCCTGAATTCCTCCAGAACTTGGGTTAACATGTCTCTCGTTTGATCAATTTGCTGTTCCCTGTGTCCCTGTTGCGTCCACCTGCCATTTTGCCCTTGTCAAGAGAGAGAGAGCAAGAATAGTCCTAGTGTGAGTGGGTGTGGTGGGGGGGGGAGTGTTTTGAGAGAGTGGGAGTGGTGGTGGGGGGGGGGGGAGTGTGTTGGGAGAGTGAGATGGGGGGTTAAGAGGTGGGTGAGGTGTAGTCTTCAGATTACGGTGGGTGGGGGGGGATTAGCGGCTTCCCAGTGAGCTCACAGTTGCTGTCCCTGTTACCTGTCTACCACGATTGTATTATTACGATTGTATTATTGAATGGAATGCAATAGTGTCTATGATATGATATTATATAAACCTTGTACACTGTTGGAGACTTATGAGAGACACTTACCAGCCAGCCCCCCACAAGCACTCTAGGTGAATACACGGCGTGTCGTCGGTAATCCTGTGAGGTCTTCAGGTCTCCACGTGGGTCCCGGCTGATGCGAATGATGCTGCCTCAAGAAGTCGATCTTCACTAGCTATCTTCTCTAAATTCACGGCCTGAGACACACTCCGTGGCTCACTTGGGTGGGGCTTGACAGATGCTACCCTGGTGACCGCTCACCCATACCCCCCCCCCAAAAAAAAAATTCCCACGCCTTACACTGTCCCAAGACATCCCCGTGTGTGTGCGTGTGTGTGCGCGTGTGGGCGCGTGTGCATGTGTGTGTGTGTGTGCGTGTGTGTTGAGTGCGTGGGTGTTTGTGTAGAGAAGGAGGGGTAGGGGGGGTGTCTTGGGACAGTGTAAGGCGTGGGAAGGTTTGGGGGGGGGGGTATGGGTGAGCGGTCACCAGGGTAGCATGTGTCAAGCCCCACCCAAGTGAGCCATGGAGTTGTATATTTGAGATATTGAGACCTGCTTTAAATTAGGTATTTTAAGTCACTCTGTACACCTTATTGATGACCTAGAGAGGGGGTACCTACCGTCAGTTCACCCCGAGCAAGAACGCCTAGGTAAGTTTGAAGAGATGTCCTTATGACGGGGTTGGTCATCTGTCCTCTCCTCTCTCTGGTATCAATGTTGTCTCCACGTGCTACTGTTGTCTCCACGTGCTCCTGGTAACATTGTGTGTGTGTGTGTGTATACTCACCTAGTTATACTCACCTAGTTGTGTTTGCGGGGGTTGAGCTCTGGCTCTTTGGTCCCGCCTCTCAACCGTCAATCAACAGGTTTACAGATTCCTGAGCCTATTGGGCTCTATCATATCTACACTTGAAACTGTGTATAGAGTCAGCCTCCACCACATCACTTCCTAATGCATTCCATTTGTCAACCACTCTGACACTAAAAAAGTTCTTTCTAATATCTCTGTGGCTCATTTGGGCACTCAGTTTCCACCTGTGTCCCCTTGTGCGTGTGCACTTTGTGTTAAATAGCCTGTCTTTATCTACCCTATCAGTTCCCTTGAGAATATTGAATGTGGTGATCATGTCCCCCCTAACTCTTCTGTCTTCCAGCGAAGAGAGGTTCAATTCCCGCAGTCTCTCCTCGTAGCTCATACCTCTCAGTTCAAGTACTAGTCTGGTGGCAAATCTTTGAACCTTTTCCAGTTTAGTCTTATCCTTGACTAGATATGGACACCACGCTGGGGCTGCATACTCCAGAATTGGCCTGACATATGTGGTATACAAAGTTCTGAATGATTCTTTACACAAATTTCTGAATGCCGTTCGTATGTTGGCCAGCCTAGCATATGCCGCTGATGTTATCCTCTTGATATGTGCTGCAGGAGACAGGTCTGACGTGATATCAACTCCCAAGTCTTTTTCTTTCTCTGATTCCTGAAGGATTTCCTCTCCCAGATGATACCTTGTATTTGGCCTCCTGCTCCCTACACCTATCTTCATTACATTACATTTGGTTGGGTTGAACTCTAATAACCACTTGTTCGACCATTCCTTCAGTTTGTCTAGGTCTTCTTCAAGCCTCAAACAGTCCTCTTCTGTCTTAATCCTTCTCATAATTTTGGCATCATCCGCAAACATTGAGAGAAATGAATCTATACCCTCCGGGAGATCATTTACATATAACAGAAACAAGATAGGACCGAGTACAGAGCCCTCTGGGACTCCACTAGTGACTTCACGCCAATCAGAGGTCTCACCCCTCACCGTAACTCTCTGCTCTGTGTGTGTATGTGTGTGTGTGTGTGTGTGTGTGTGTGTGTGTGTGTGTGTGTGTGTGTGTGTGTGTGTGTGTGTGTGTGTGTGTGTGTGTGTGTGTGTGTGTGTGTGTGTGTGTGTGTGTGTGTGTGTGTGTGTGTGTGTGTGTGTGTGTGTGTGTGTGTGTGTGTGTGTGTGTGTGTGTGTGTGTGTACTCACCTAATTGTACTCACCTAATTGTGCTTGCGGGGGTTGAGCTCTGGCTCTTTGGTCCCGCCTCTCAACCGTCAATCAACTGGTGTACAGATTCCTGAGCCTATTGGGCTCTATCATATCTACATTTGAAACTGTGTATGGAGTCAGCCTCCACCACATCACTTCCTAATGCATTCCATTTGCTAACTACTCTGACACTGAAAAAGTTCTTTCTAACGTCTCTGTGGCTCATTTGGGTACTCAGCTTCCACCTGTGTCCCCTTGTTCGCGTCCCACCAGTGTTGAAAAGTTCATCCTTGTTTACCCGGTCGATTCCCCTGAGGATTTTGTAGGTTGTGATCATGTCCCCCCTTACTCTTCTGTCTTCCAGTGTCGTGAGGTGCATTTCCCGCAGCCTTTCCTCATAACTCATGCCTCTTAGTTCTGGGACTAGTCTAGTAGCATACCTTTGGACTTTTTCCAGCTTCGTCTTGTGCTTGACAAGGTACGGGCTCCATGCTGGGGCCGCATACTCCAGGATTGGTCTTACATATGTGGTGTACAAGATTCTGAATGATTCCTTACACAGGTTCCTGAACGCCGTTCTGATGTTAGCCAGCCTCGCATATGCCGCAGACGTTATTCTCTTTATGTGGGCTTCAGGAGACAGGTTTGGTGTGATATCAACTCCTAGATCTTTCTCTCTGTCTGTTTCATTAAGTACTTCATCTCCTATTCTGTATCCTGTGCCTGGCCTCCTGTTTCCACTGCCTAGTTTCATTACTTTGCATTTACTCGGGTTGAACTTCAACAGCCATTTGTTGGACCATTCACTCAGTCTATCCAGGTCATCTTGTAGCCTCCTACTATCATCCTCTGTTTCAATCCTCCTCATAATTTTTGCATCGTCGGCAAACATTGAGAGGAACGAATCTATACCCTCTGGGAGATCATTTACATATACCAGAAACAGTATAGGTCCAAGGACTGACCCCTGCGGGACTCCACTTGTGACGTCTCGCCAATCTGAGACCTCACCCCTCACACAGACTCGTTGTCTCCTGTTGCTTAGGTATTCCTCTATCCACCGGAGTACCTTCCCTCTCACTCCAGCCTGCATCTCCAACTTTCGCACTAGCCTCTTGTGTGGCACTGTATCAAAGGCTTTCTGACAATCCAAAAATATGCAGTCTGCCCACCCTTCTCTTTCTTGCCTTATTTTTGTTGCCTGGTCGTAGAATTCAAGTAACCCTGTGAGGCAGGACCTGCCATCCCTGAACCCATGTTGATGCTGTGTTACAAAGTTCCTTCGCTCCAGATGCTCCACTAGTTTTTTTCGCACAATCTTCTCCATCAGCTTGCATGGTATGCAGGTTAGGGACACTGGCCTGTAGTTCAGTGCCTCCTGTCTATCCCCTTTCTTGTATATCGGGACTACGTTAGCTGCTTTCCAAATATCTGGCAGTTCCCCTGTTGCCAGTGATTTGTTATACACTATGGAGAGTGGTAGGCTCAGTTCTCTTGCTCCTTCCTTTAGAACCCAAGGGGAGATTCCATCTGGGCCTATAGCCTTCGTCACGTCCAACTCTAGTAAACACTTCCTTACTTCCCCACTGGTAATCTCAAACTCTTCCAGTGGTTCCTGGTTAGCTATTCCCTCACTTACCTCTGGAATTTCTCCTTGTTCTAAGGTGAAGACCTCCTGGAATTTCTTATTCAATTCCTCACACACTTCCTTGTCATTTGTAGTGAATCCTTCCGCCCCTATCCTTAATCTCATAACCTGTTCCTTTACTGTTGTTTTTCTCCTAATGTGGCTATGCAACAATTTAGGCTGAGTCTTTGCCTTGCTTGCGATGTCATTTTCGTATTGTCTTTCTGCCTCTCTTCTCATCCTGACATATTCATTCCTGGCATTCTGGTATCTTTCTCTGCTCTCCAGTGTCCTGTTATTCCTATAGTTTCTCCATGCCCTTTTACTTTGCTGCTTAGCTAGCCTACATCTTTGATTAAACCATGGGTTTCTCATCTTCATTTCTCTGTTTTCCTTTTGGACTGGGACAAACTTGTTTGCTGCGTCCTTGCACTTCTGCGTGATGTAATCCATCATATCTTGGGCCGTCTTTCCCCTGAGCTCTGTTTCCCATGCTATATCTGTTAGGAATTTTCTTATCCCCTCATAGTTTCCCTTTCGGTATGCTAACCTTTTGGTTTCGGTATCCCTCCTCGAGTTCAATAACCCTTCTTCAATCAAGTACTCAAACACCAGTACACTGTGGTCGCTCATTCCTACTGGGTCCTCAAAACCGATTTCTCTTATGTCGGAGTCGTTCAGAGTGAAGACTAGGTCGAGTCTCGCTGGTTCGTCATTGCCTCTCATCCTTGTGGGTTCTCCGACATGCTGGTTAAAAAGTTGCTTGTCACCACCTCCAATAGTTTGGCTCTCCACGTATCCTCGCCTCCATGCGGTTCCTTGTTCTCCCAGTCAATCTTTCCGTGATTGAAGTCGCCCATGATGAGCAGGTGGGATCTATTTCTACAGGCAGCAGAGGCTGCCCTCTCAATTATAGTGTTAACTGCCTTGTTGTTGTTTTCATACTCTTGACTGGGTCTCCTGTCATTTGGTGGAGGGTTGTATATTACTGCTACTACTATTCTTGGTCCTCCCATTGTTATGGTGCCTGCTATGTAGTCTCTGAACTCCTCACAGCCCGGGATGGCCATCTCCTTAAAACTCCATTCCCTTCTCATGAGTAGGGCCACTCCGCCTCCTCCTCTACCTTCCCTCTCTTTCCTTATTACTGTATACTCCTGGGGAAACACGGCATTCGTTATGATTCCAGAGAGTTTTGTTTCAGTGAGTCCGATTACATCTGGGTTAACTTCTTGTGCTCTTTCCCTTAGTTCACTTGTCTTGCTTGTGATCCCATCTATGTTCGAGTACATCACCCTGAAACTGACTCTCTTCTGCTTCTTTTCTGGGGGGGACCTTTGGGATCTGGGGTGAGTGGGAGCTGGGGGGACCTGGCACGGGGGGATTGGTGGAGGAGGGAGGGCTTGGGGTGGTGGGGGAGAGGGGTGGATAAGAGGGGGAGGGTACAGGGGGTGGATAAGAGGGGGAGGGTACAGGGGGTGGATAAGAGGGGGAGGGTACAGGGGGTGGGTAAGAGAGGG
>NC_091206.1:33016407-33021407 GCF_040958095.1 Procambarus clarkii | reverse complement strand
CCCATCCCTCGTAGCTCTGGGACGAGTCTCGTTGCAAACCTCTGAACCTTTTCCAGTTTCATTATATGCTTCTTCAGATGGGGACTCCATGATGAGGCGGCATACTCCAAGACTGGCCTTACGTAGGCAGTGTAAAGCGCCCTAAATGCCTCCTTACTTAGGTTTCTGAATGATGTTCTAACTTTTGCCAGTGTAGAGTACGCTGCTGTCGTTATCCTATTAATATGTGCCTCAGGAGATAGATTAGGTGTTACGTCCACCCCCAGGTCTCTTTCACGCGTCGTTACAGGTAGGCTGTTCCCCTTCATTGTGTACTGTCCCTTTGGTCTCCTATCTCCTAGTCCCATTTCCATAACTTTACATTTGCTCGTGTTGAATTCTAGTAGCCATTTCTCTGACCATCTCTGCAATCTGTTCAGGTCCTCTTGGAGGATCCTGCAATCCTCATCTGTCACAACTCTTCTCATCAACTTTGCATCATCCGCAAACATCGACATGTAGGACTCTACGCCTGTAAACATGTCGTTAACATATACAAGAAATAGAATTGGTCCCAGCACCGATCCTTGTGGTACTTCACTTGTTACTGTTCGCCAGTCCGACTTCTCGCCCCTTACCGTAACTCTTTGGCTCCTTCCTGTTAGGTAGTTCCTTATCCATTCTAGAACCTTTCCCCCCACCCCCGCCTGCCTCTCGAGCTTGAACAGCAGTCTCATGTGCGGTACTGTATCAAAGGCTTTTTGGCAGTCCAGAAATATGCAGTCTGCCCAACCATCTCTGTCCTGTCTTATCCTCGTTATTTTATCATAGAATTCCAGAAGGTTTGTTAGGCACGATTTCCCTGTCCAGAACCCATGTTGATGTTTGTTCACAAACCTAATGTTCTCCAGGTGTGCAACCAGTCGTAGCCTAATTATTCTTTCCAGTATTTTACAGGGGATGCTTGTCAGTGATACAGGTCTGTAGTTAAGTGCCTCCTCCCTATCTCCTTTCTTGAAGATCGGCACGACATTTGCCTTCTTCCAGCAACTGGGCAATTCTCCTGACATAAGTGACTCATTAAAGATCATTGCCAGAGGCACGCTGAGGGCCTGTGCTGCTTCTTTTAGTATCCACGGTGATACTTTGTCTGGTCCAACTGCTTTAGTTGCATCTAGAGTTGTCAACTGTTTCATTACCTCCTCTGCTGTCACCTCTATATCTGATAGTCTTTCATCTAGGGTAACCCCTTCCAACAATGGGAGCTGCTCAGGCTCGGTAGTGAACACTCCATGGAAACTGGCATTCAGTGCCTCGCAGATTTCCTTGTCACTTTCAGTATATGCCCCCTCTGTCTTCCTTAGTCTTGTCACTTGGTCGTTCACCGACATTTTTCTTCTTATATGACTGTGTAGTAACTTAGGTTGTTTTTTCGCTTTGATTGCAATATCGTTCTCATAGTCCCTTTCCGATGTTCGTCTTATGTTAATGTAATCGTTCCTAGCTCTGTTGTATCTGCTTCTGTTGTCCTCTGTTCTTTGTCTTCTGTACTTCCTCCACTCCCGCCTGCTGGCCATTTTTGCTTCCTGACACTGTCTATTAAACCATGGGTTATTATATTCCTTCTTATTTTTTCCCTTTACCGTTGGTATAAATCTCTCTTCGGCCTCCTGGCATTTCTGTATGACTAGGTCCATCATATCTTGGACTGTTTTTCCTCTAATTTCTTCCTCCCACTGCACTTCACCCAGATAGTCCCTCATCCTCATCCTGTGTGTGTGTGTGTGTGTGTGTGTGTGTGTGTGTGTGTGTGTGTGTGTGTGTGTGTGTGTGTGTGTGTGTGTGTGTGTGTGTGTGTGTGTGTGTGTGTGTGTGTGTGTGTGTGTGTGTGTGTGTGTGTGTGTGTGTGTGTGTACTCACCTAATTGTACTCACCTAATTGTGCTTGCGGGGGTTGAGCTCTGGCTCTTTGGTCCCGCCTCTCAACCGTCAATCAACTGGTGTACAGATTCCTGAGCCTATTGGGCTCTATCATATCTACATTTGAAACTGTGTATGGAGTCAGCCTCCACCACATCACTTCCTAATGCATTCCATTTGCTAACTACTCTGACACTGAAAAAGTTCTTTCTAACGTCTCTGTGGCTCATTTGGGTACTCAGCTTCCACCTGTGTCCCCTTGTTCGCGTCCCACCAGTGTTGAAAAGTTCATCCTTGTTTACCCGGTCGATTCCCCTGAGGATTTTGTAGGTTGTGATCATGTCCCCCCTTACTCTTCTGTCTTCCAATGTCGTGAGGTGCATTTCCCGCAGCCTTTCCTCATAACTCATGCCTCTTAGTTCTGGGACTAGTCTAGTAGCATACCTTTGGACTTTTTCCAGCTTCGTCTTGTGCTTGACAAGGTACGGGCTCCATGCTGGGGCCGCATACTCCAGGATTGGTCTTACATATGTGGTGTACAAGATTCTGAATGATTCCTTACACAGGTTCCTGAACGCCGTTCTGATGTTAGCCAGCCTCGCATATGCCGCAGACGTTATTCTCTTTATGTGGGCTTCAGGAGACAGGTTTGGTGTGATATCAACTCCTAGATCTTTCTCTCTGTCTGTTTCATTAAGTACTTCATCTCCTATTCTGTATCCTGTGCCTGGCCTCCTGTTTCCACTGCCTAGTTTCATTACTTTGCATTTACTCGGGTTGAACTTCAACAGCCATTTGTTGGACCATTCACTCAGTCTATCCAGGTCATCTTGTAGCCTCCTACTATCATCCTCTGTTTCAATCCTCCTCATAATTTTTGCATCGTCGGCAAACATTGAGAGGAACGAATCTATACCCTCTGGGAGATCATTTACATATACCAGAAACAGTATAGGTCCAAGGACTGACCCCTGCGGGACTCCACTTGTGACGTCTCGCCAATCTGAGACCTCACCCCTCACACAGACTCGTTGTCTCCTGTTGCTTAGGTATTCCTCTATCCACCGGAGTACCTTCCCTCTCACTCCAGCCTGCATCTCCAACTTTCGCACTAGCCTCTTGTGTGGCACTGTATCTAAGGCTTTCTGACAATCCAAAAATATGCAGTCTGCCCACCCTTCTCTTTCTTGCCTTATTTTGTTGCCTGGTCGTAGAATTCAAGTAACCCTGTGAGGCAGGACCTGCCATCCCTGAACCCATGTTGATGCTGTGTTACAAAGTTCCTTCGCTCCAGATGCTCCACTAGTTTTTTTCGCACAATCTTCTCCATCAGCTTGCATGGTATGCAGGTTAGGGACACTGGCCTGTAGTTCAGTGCCTCCTGTCTATCCCCTTTCTTGTATATCGGGACTACGTTAGCTGCTTTCCAAATATCTGGCAGTTCCCCTGTTGCCAGTGATTTGTTATACACTATGGAGAGTGGTAGGCTCAGTTCTCTTGCTCCTTCCTTTAGAACCCAAGGGGAGATTCCATCTGGGCCTATAGCCTTCGTCACGTCCAACTCTAGTAAACACTTCCTTACTTCCCCGCTGGTAATCTCAAACTCTTCCAGTGGTTCCTGGTTAGCTATTCCCTCACTTACCTCTTGAATTTCTCCTTGTTCTAAGGTGAAGACCTCCTGGAATTTCTTATTCAATTCCTCACACACTTCCTTGTCATTTGTAGTGAATCCTTCCGCCCCTATCCTTAATCTCATAACCTGTTCCTTTACTGTTGTTTTTCTCCTAATGTGGCTATGCAACAATTTAGGCTGAGTCTTTGCCTTGCTTGCGATGTCATTTTCGTATTGTCTTTCTGCCTCTCTTCTCATCCTGACATATTCATTCCTGGCATTCTGGTATCTTTCTCTGCTCTTCAGTGTCCTGTTATTCCTATAGTTTCTCCATGCCCTTTTACTTTGCTGCTTAGCTAGCCTACATCTTTGATTAAACCATGGGTTTCTCATCTTCATTTCTCTGTTTTCTTTTTGGACTGGGACAAACTTGTTTGCTGCGTCCTTGCACTTCTGCGTGATGTAATCCATCATATCTTGGGCCGTCTTTCCCCTGTGGTGTGTGTGTGTGTGTGTGTGTGTGTGTGTGTGTGTGTGTGTGTGTGTGTGTGTGTGTGTGTGTGTGTGTGTGTGTGTGTGTGTGTGTGTGTGTGTGTGTGTGTGTGTGTGTGTACTCACCTAACTGTACTCACCTAATTGTGCTTGCGGGGGTTGAGCTCTGGCTCTTTGGTCCCGCCTCTCAACCGTCAATCAACTGGTGTACAGATTCCTGAGCCTATTGGGCTCTATCATATCTACATTTGAAACTGTGTATGGAGTCAGCCTCCACCACATCACTTCCTAATGCATTCCATTTACTAACTACTCTGACACTGAAAAAGTTCTTTCTAACGTCTCTGTGGCTCATTTGGGTACTCAGCTTCCACCTGTGTCCCCTTGTTCGCGTCCCACCAGTGTTGAATAGTTCATCCTTGTTTACCCGGTCGATTCCCCTGAGGATTTTGTAGGTTGTGATCATGTCCCCCCTTACTCTTCTGTCTTCCAGTGTCGTGAGGTGCATTTCCCGCAGCCTTTCCTCATAACTCATGCCTCTTAGTTCTGGGACTAGTCTAGTAGCATACCTTTGGACTTTTTCCAGCTTCGTCTTGTGCTTGACAAGGTACGGGCTCCATGCTGGGGCCGCATACTCCAGGATTGGTCTTACATATGTGGTGTACAAGATTCTGAATGATTCGTTACACAGGTTCCTGAACGCCGTTCTGATGTTAGCCAGCCTCGCATATGCCGCAGACGTTATTCTCTTTATGTGGGCTTCAGGAGACAGGTTTGGTGTGATATCAACTCCTAGATCTTTCTCTCTGTCTGTTTCATTAAGTACTTCATCTCCTATTCTGTATCCTGTGCCTGGCCTCCTGTTTCCACTGCCTAGTTTCATTACTTTGCATTTACTCGGGTTGAACTTCAACAGCCATTTGTTGGACCATTCACTCAGTCTATCCAGGTCATCTTGTAGCCTCCTACTATCATCCTCTGTTTCAATCCTCCTCATA
>NC_091206.1:32993130-33015907 GCF_040958095.1 Procambarus clarkii | reverse complement strand
TTATTTATAGGTAAGGTTAGGTTAGGTAGCCAAAAAAAGCTAGGTTAGGTTAGGTTAGGTAGGTTAGGTAGACGAAAAAACATTAATTCATGAAAACTTGGCTTATTAGGCAAATCGGGCCTTGAATAGTAGGCTGAGAAGTGCGTTCTGGCTATTAGGTACGATATATATATATATATATATATATTATATATATATATATAATATATATATATATATATATATATATATATATATATATTCATTCATTCATTGTTTTGATTGTTGGATGAAACAATCGGGATGATAGCCGACAGAGTGTACCGTGATCCGGCCTGTACTCCTCTTGACATACCAGAAAACAGTCTAAGGAAACTACTCCAAGCTTGTACTAAAGAGGCACCCTTCTTGAGCCCGGATGGACACATGTATAAGCAAGTAGATGGGGTCGCCATGGGTTCTCCCCTAGGTGTCCTGTTTGAAAACTTCTACATGGGTACCATCGAGCAAAAAGTCTTAGTCGACATGAATATGAAACCGGCCATATACTGCAGGTATGTTGACGACATTTTTACACAGGTACCTGATGTCAGACATCTGCAGGAGCTGAAGGGGGCATTTGAGCAGAATTCTGTGTTGCGTTTCACTTACGAGATGGAGAAGGATGGGAAGCTGCCCTTTCTAGATGTAACAGTCATGGAAAGGAGCGGAGTTTTCCACACTGCAGTCTACACTAAGGAAACAAACATAGGAATGTGCCTGAATGCCAACAGTGACTGCCCGGACTGGTACAAGAGGAGTGTTGTTAACGCTTATGTCGACCGTGCCCTCAGCCACAGCTCAGAATGGAAGCAAGTCGACGAAGAACTCTGTAGGGTAAGGCAGGTCCTAGTCAACAACGGCTTCTCCAATGGTTTCGTGGAAGACATCATAAGAAGGAAAGTGAAACGCCATGCAACCTCTGAAGAAACAACTAACACAACACCTATACCCCCTATTAGACTATTTTACAGGAACTTCTTTTCCACAGCCCATAAAACGGAGGAAAGGGTCCTGAAAGATATTGTTAATAGAAACGTTATTCCTTACAGACAAAAATCAGAAGATACAACTGACGATTTACTATAAAACCAAAAAAACGGTCAGCCTACTCATGAGAAACTCTCCAGACACAAAGCAGAACGTTTTAAAAGAGACCAACGTCGTCTATGCCTTCAAATGCCCTCTTGGGGATTGTAAGCCTCAAAAAACTCTGTATATAGGCAAGACAACAACATCTCTTTCCAGGCGTTTAACGATACATAAGCAACAGGGCTCCATTAAGGAACATATACCCTCTTCCCACAACCAAACCATCACCAGAGAAATCTTAGCAAACAACACAGAAATCATTGATAGATACAGCGATAGCAGGCGGCTCGACGTCTGCGAGGCACTACACATCAAGAAATCAACACCAGCAATCAACAGCCAATTAATGCACAACTATATTCTACCCACTTCAAGACTCCGCTCCAATATAGAAGCATCAAGAAATATGGACCAATAGGCTTTCTACAATTACTTCCATTCAATACCCATTGTTTCGTGTTCTGTCTTGTGTTTGAATTTAATACCCATTCAATACCCATTGTTGAAAGTTTGTTTTCACCTCATCCACCTCACCCAAATGTAGATATAAAATCGAAGATGTGTAATCTCTATTCAGTTCAGTTGTGTGTTTGTAAACTAAAGTCTTTGAAAATGTAATAAGTTTTACGATACGCGCTCATGTGTCATGTCAGGCTAGAAATAAAAATGAATTTTGGAGAATTGATCTTTGAATTACCATGAACAGTGAAAAGTAACGTAAGAAAGATCGAAAAAATTCGTGTTAGAATTATTAATCTTACTTTTTCGGTCATATTTAATATATATATATATATATATATATATATATATATATATATATATATATATATATATATATATATATATATATATATATATATATATATATATATATGTATATGCAATTTAATAGGGTAAGGCTGTGTGCCTAGAGTTACCTGGTTTTTATAAATATTGATAAAGTAAACTATATATACTGGAATTATTAAATAGTATATTCCTATGCCTAGTGGTCAACTGTGATTATGCCAGTGTTGTGATATACTGTGAATACGAGGGAATAATAGGCGCCGAATAATAATAATAGGAATAATAGTGTCGGAACGCACGTCAACTGGGAGTGTTGCCATCCCCGGAGTGTTCCAGAATTGTGAAGAGGCGGAGAGAAGGCTGCTCATTTATTCCTTTGCCATGTTGTTGATGCAGAGTTGTGATTCTTTGATCTTTTAAGTAAACTACAAAACCACCGCCGTGTTTGTGTCAACCCTCTATTACCTTGTTGCTATTGAGACTATCTAAGAGTGAGTGATATAAACATATACTTACCTGTTACCAAATTGATTAGTTTTCCCTGGGGCCACTACTATATTACTACTATTCTACTGAGGTGCTACTGGACACGGTAAACACCAGTTGGCGACCTATAGTGAGCGGTAGAGCCCTCTGTCGGGACGGGCACATGATCAAGTGAAGGGATCTTATTCTCACTCGTCTATAGGCTACGAGGCCAGCTGGAGACAGACTGAGAGACTCTCCTGGTGAACAGTGGCACCGTGAGGATCGAGTGCAGACCCGTGGGGGCTACAGTAAGTAACGTTTATCACTACTAATACTTGGTGGTGACTGGCTAGAGAGACACCCCGACATTGGTGAGTACCTATTTGTGTTTGCAGGGGTCGAGCTTTGGCTCTTTGGTCCCGCCTCTCAACTGTCAATCATCTGGTGTACAGATTCCTGAGCCTACTGGGCTCTATCATATCTACATTTAAAACTGTGTATGGAGTCAGCCTCCACCACATCACTGACTAATGCATTCCACCTGTTAACTACTCTGACACTGAAAAAGTTCTTTCTAAAGTCTCTGTGTCTCATTTGGCTTCAAGTTCTGAAGGATTCCTTACACAGGTTTCTGAAAGCAGTTCTGATGTTAGCCAGCCTCACATAGGCCGCTGATGATATTCTATTGAAGTGGGCTTCAGGGGACAGGTTTCAGAAACAGGATAGGTCCAGGGACTGATCCCTGTGGGGCTCCACTAGTGACTCCCCGCCACTCCGAGTCCTCACCCCACATGGTGACTTGCTGTGTCCTGTTGCTTAGGTACTACTTTACCCAGGGAAGTATCTTTCCTTTTTCTCCTGCCTGCATCTCCAGTTTGTGCACTAGTCTCTTGTGTGGTACTGTGTCAAAAGCTTTCTGGCAGTCCAGAAATATGCAGTTTGCCCAATCCTCTCTCTCTTGCCTGATTTTTGTTGCCTAGTCATAGAACTCAATTAAACCTGTTTAGCATGATTTGCCAAATCTGAACCCGTGATGAAGTTGTGTTACAAAGTTCTTCCGCTCCAGATGTTCCACTAGATTTTTTCGCACAATCATCTCCATCATCTTGCATGGAATGCAAGATGATGGATGCAGTTAGGGACATTGACCTGTAGTTCAGTGCCTCCTGCCTATCACCCTTTTTGTATATTGGGACTACATTGGCCGCCTTCCAAATTTTTGGCAGTTCACCTGTTACCAGTGACTTGTTGTACATTATGGAGAGTGGCAGGCACAGAGCCTCTGCTCCTTCCTTTAGAATCCATGGTGAGATTCCATCCGGGCCTATAGCCTTTGTCACGTCCACATCTAGCAGATGCTTCCTCACCTCCCCACTGGTAATCATAAACTCCTCTAGTGGTGTCTGGTTTAATGTTCCCTCACTTATCTCTGGGACTTCTCCTTGCTCTGAGGTGAAGACCTCCTGGAATTTCTTATTGAGTTCCTCACACACTTCCTTGTCGTTTGTAGTGAATAATTCTGCCCCTATCCTCAGTTTCATTACCTGTTCCTTCACTGTTGTTTTCTTCCTGATGTGGTTATGCAGCAGCTTGGGTTGAGTCTTGCTCGCTATGTCATTTTCATATTGCCTCTCTACCTCTCTTCTCACCCTGACGTATTCATTCCTGGCGCTCTGGTATCTTTCTCTGCTCTTTAGTTCCCACCTGTTCTTGCTGGGGGGTTCCAACAACAGCTGGGTGTGGGGGGCACCAGCAACAGGTGGGTGTGGGGGTCACCAACAAAAGGTGGGTGTGGGGGTGCACCAGCAATAGCTGGGTGGGGGAGGAACCTGCAACAGGTGGGTGTGGGAGGCACCAGCTACAGGTGGGTGTGGGAGGCACCTGCAACAGGTGGGTGTGGGGGGCACCAGCAACAGGTGGGTGTGGGGGACACCAGCAACAGGTGGGTATGGGGGGCACCAGCAACAGGTGGGTGTGGGGGGGCACCAGCAACAGGTGGGTGTGGGGGCACCAGCAACAGGTGGGTGTGGAGGGCACCAGCAACAGGTGGGTATAGGGGGCACCAGCAACAGGTGGGTGTGGGGGGGGGGCAGCAGCAACAGGTGGGTATGAGGGCACCAGCTACAGATGGTTGTGGGGGGTACCGACAACAGATGGGAGTTGGATCACCAGCAACAGGTGGGTGTGGGGGCTCCAGCAACAGGTGGGTGTGGGGAGTACCAGCAACAGGTGGGTATGAGGGCACCAGCAACAGGTGGGTATGAGGGCACCAGCAACAGGTGGGTGTGGGGGGCACCAGCAACAGGTGGGTGTGGGGGGCACCAGCAACAGGTGGGTGTGGGGGGGCACCAGCAACAGGTGGGTGTGGGGTGCACCAGCAACAACTGGATGTGGGTGATGGTGGTAGTGTGTGGTGGTGGTTGTAATGTGTGGTGGTAGTGTTAGTGTGTGGTGGCAGTGTGTGGTGGTGGTGGTAGTGTGTGGTGATGGTGGTAGTGTGTGGTGCTGGTTGTAATTTGTGGTTGTGGTGGTAGTGTGTGGTGGTGGTTGTAATGTGTAGTGGTGGTGGTAGTGTGTGGTGGTTGTGGTAGTGTGTGATGGTGTTGATGGTAGTATGTAGTGGTGGTGGTAGTGTGTAGTGGTGGTAGTATGTGGTTGTGGTGATAGTGTGTGGTGGTGGTGGTAGTGTGGTGGGGGTTCTTGCAAAATGTGGTGGTGGTAATGTGTAGTGGATGTTGGAATGTGTGGTGGTGGTTGTAATGTGAGGTGGTGGTAGTGTGTTGGGGTTGTGGTATCGTGTGTAAGTGGTGGTAGTGGTAGTGGTGGTGTGTGGTGGTGATTGTAGTGAGTTTTGGTGGTTGCAGTGTGAGGTGTTGGTGGTAATATGTGGTTGTGGTTTTGGTGGTGATAGTGTGGTGGTGGTAGTGTGTGGTGGTAGTGGTAGTGTGTGGTGGTGGTTGCATTGTGTGGTGGTGGTTGAATTGTGTGGTAGTGGTGGTGGTAGTGTGTGTTGGTACATGTAATGTGTGGTGGTGGTGGTAGTGTTTGGTGGTGGTTGATATGTGTGGTGGTAGTAGTAATGTGTAATGGTGGTGTTGGGAGTGCGTGGTGGTGTTGTAGTCCGTAGTGGTGGTAGTGTGTGGTGATGATGATGGAGATTGGTGATGGTGGTAGTGTGTTATGGTTGTAATAGTGTGTGGTGGTGGTAGTGTGTTATGGTGGTTGTAATGTGTGGTGGTGGTGGTAGTGTGTGGTGTTGGTGGTAGTGTTTATGTGGTGGTAGTAGAGTGGGGTGGTGGTGGTTGTAATGTATGGTGGTGGTGTAGTGTGGTGGTGGTGGTAGTATGTGGTGTTGGTGGTTGTGTGTGGTGGTGGTGGCAGTGTGTGGTGGTGGTGTTATTGTGTGGTAGAGTCTAGATACTGGCGTTATCCCTGACATACTAAAAACAGCAGAGATAGCACCACTCCATAAAGGAGGAAATAAGGCAGAGGCAAAAAATTACAGACCGATAGCACTAACATCGCACATCATAAATATTTTTGAGAGAGTGCTAAGAAGTAAGATCACAAAATACATGGAATCACAGCATCTCCATAACCCCGGACAACACGGTTTCAGAACAGGGCGCTCTTGCCTGTCGCAGTTGCTGGACCACTATGATATGGCATTAGATGCTATGGAAGACAAAAAAAATGCTGATGTAATTTACACAGATTTCGCAAAAGCCTTTGATAAATGTGACCATGGTGTTATTGCACATAAAATGCGTTCAAAAGGAATTACCGGGAAAATAGGCAGATGGATCTACAATTTCCTGACTAACAGAACCCAATGTGTAATAGTCAACAAAATAAAATCCAGCCCATCAACCGTGAAGAGCTCAGTCCCCCAGGGTACTGTGCTTGCTCCAGTACTTTTTCTCATCCTCATATCGGACATAGACCAGAACACAACCTATAGCACTGTATCATCCTTTGCAGATGACACTAGGATTTTCATGAGAGTTGGCAACATAGAGGACACGGCAAACCTCCAATCAGATGTAGATCAGGTCTTTCTATGGGCTACAGAAAATAATATGGTGTTTAACGAGGATAAGTTCCAGCTCATGCGCTACGGAAAAATTTAAAAGATAAAAACAGAAACCACGTACAAAACTCAGGCAAATCATAACATAGAACGAAAAGGCAATGTAAAGGATCTGGGTGTACTCATGTTGGAAGACCTTACCCTTAAAGAACACAATAAAGTAGCCGTCACAACTGCAAGAAAAATGACAGGTTGGATAACAAGAACTTTTCACACTAGAGATGCTATACCGATGATGATACTTTTCAAAGCGCTTGTGCTCTCTAGAGTGGAGTAC
Organism: Procambarus clarkii; assembly: GCF_040958095.1. Lineage (NCBI taxonomy): Eukaryota > Metazoa > Arthropoda > Malacostraca > Decapoda > Cambaridae > Procambarus > Procambarus clarkii. Next base: position 33,009,173 of record NC_091206.1, on the reverse strand, counting down.
TGCTGCACAATAACAGCCCCTTTCAAAGCTGGAGAAATTGCTGACCTGGAGAGTGTGCAGAGATCCTTTACTGCTAGAATCCACTCAGTAAAACATCTAAATTACTGGGACCGACTAAAGAGCCTAAATCTGTACTCCCTTGACCGCTGGCGGGAGAGATACATAATAATTTACACGTGGAAAATAATTGAGGGGCTGGTCCCAAACCTGCACACAGAAATAACATCACATGAGACCAGGAGGCATGGCAGGATGTGCAGAATACCCCTGTTGAAAAGCAGAGGTGCAACAAGTACTCTGAGAGAGAACTCTATCAAAATAAGAGGCCCGAGACTGTTCAATACGCTTCCACTACACATAAGGGGCATAATTGGCCGACCCCTCGCAGTGTTCAAGAGAGAACTGGATAAGCACCTCCAAAGGATACCTGATCAACCAGGCTGTGACTCATACGTCAGGCTACGAGCAGCCGCGTCTAACAGCCTGGTTGATCAGTCCAGCAACCAGGAGGCCTGGTCGACGACCGGGCCGCAGGGACACTAAGCCCCGGAAGCACCTCAAGGTATGGCGTTGTCGTCGCTGCTCCGTGCTCCGACGCTGGACTCGGGTCCGTAACACCTCCCCACCAAAAAGAATTTGGTTTGGGTTTCTATAAAAGAGAAAACAAACCAAATTAGTACGTGGGTCCAACTCCAAACGGACTCACATACACAATGGACTGGAATGACGAGGATGTCTTGTCCGCAAAACTGTCCTAATGGGAGATTCAGGCAGAAGGAAATCTTGAGGATCATAGGTGATATCCTGCCTAACGTGACTTCATACAACCTCACTGAGAAAGCAATCAGGGTCATAATCATCTCACGTGACTTTAGTAAGAATCGGCACGGGCACCCTGTGTGGTGAATCGACACCTCCGTGTGTCGTGGCACCGTTGGTGGCTGTTCGCAGACGGCATTTCTTATACCGGTCCGGTAGTCCTTCAGGGAGACGGGAACCTGGAATACAGGGGTCTGATAATTTGGAGTAACAGCGATAGTTGTTAAGTCGGTACTTACAGCATAATCGTCTACTAGGCCCACACCTAGTCCCAACAGGGCTGCTTGTACCTTGAAGATGGTGTTCGCTCTGCTACCGTCAGGTCGACCAACGTTCTGTATAACGCTGAATCCAGGTTCGGCAATCACGCGGGGAGTGTCAACCTGTCGGAAACAGTTACTCATAATATCATTTCCCATACCTTCTGTATCCACCATCACCTTCCAGGTCCCTTCTTCGACTGCAACACTCACAGTGCAAGTCTCCAATCCCTGGGGTCTCTTCATGATGTTCATAGGAGCCATCATCTGTCGGGTCGTCCACTGGTGTTTACTTAGAACACACACGAGAACAAAACAAAATACCGCTAAGAAACATTTGGCTAACTTAGGGATAAGTTTCATGAGACTGTAATGTCCATAGCCGGCTATATCCATTAGCCTGGTTTGAACCGAAGAGGGCACTAGAACCTTCGCACATACCTCACATACCTCTGACGTCTGGGAAATCTCTGGCCAGTTCAGTGAACGTTGTACCTTGCCATACTGCAAGTACTGATGTGCCTTCACTCCAGACTCTTGGGTATCCGTGGGTGCTTGTACACGAGGCCTCTCCTCTTGCTCAGTCGCTCTTGTCACTAAAACCCCATGTTTCTTGTCGGGAGAAGAATCAGGTGAATCTGTCGTAATGCTGTCTATCTGTTGGTGAGAGGGAGAATTAAACATGTTATATAATCTCACGTCTGCCTGTACCTGGGTATTACTGTCTCTTGTTACCTAAGACCTTTTCGCCGTTCTGGCTGACTCGTCCGCAATCTTGAGATGATCGTCGTTCCAACCTGTCACCATGTCGTTGGCTTCTATCACGTCAATCCCAGCTATAGGCAGGGTATCAACTACTGCCAACGCACATGTGCCGCTGAAGTAAGGCGAGTCTAGATGTATCAGCACTAAGGGGGCAACGTACCGCGTCATAGGAAACCCAACCAGGACAACCTTTTGTCTCCCGTCTACACTCACTCCCTCGGGTAACGAGTCTCTCACGATCAGGGACTGGGCTGCTCTACTATCTCTGAGCACTACAACTGATCTACCAGTATGATCACTCGTTACATACCCGCCTGAAGTGTGAGGGGCAAACAATCCTGGTCCTTCCTGACTAGTCAGAGACTGGGTTCCTGCTGGTGGCGTCACACAACCCATCAGCATCACCTCCTTACGTGGACCGCTACCTCCTCTGCCTCGGCACATAGCAGCGACGTGTCCTTTCTGCCCACAAGTCCAACACACTACATTCCTCTTTGGACTCCGGTGTTTCGGACTACTAGGACTCATCCTTCGGGGGCTACTTGGGGGCGTCTTCATAGCGCTTTGTGGGACAGGTCTCTCTTCTTCTTGACGAGGTTTGCCAAACAGATTTGGGTAATTCTTAGGGACATACCTAGTGGAAGACCTATGCATCAAGATGTATTCTTCAGCCATAGTGGCTGCTGCACGTAAGGTCTCTACCTGTTGCTCTTCTAGGTATGTCTTCAGCTCTCCAGACAGACATTCCTTAAAATCCTCCAAGAAAACGAGCTGTTCGAGTTCTTCTTTCTTCCTCACCTTCCGAGAGGCACACCACTCCTGGAAAAGCCGTTCCTTGATGGTCGCGGACTCGGTGAAAGTGTGCTCCGAGGTCTTTTTCAGGTTCCTGAACTTCTGCCTGTAAGCCTCGGGCACCAACTGGTAAGCCATGAGCACTACCTTCTTCACCTTGTCATAATCACAGGAGTCATCAAGGGACAACGTGGAGTAGGCGATTTGGGCCTTCCCAGTCAAGACGGACTGTATCATGATGGTCCAATTCTCCTTCGGCTATTCCATAGAGGCTGCAACCTTCTCGAAAGCAGCGAAGAACTTCGAAACTTCCCTTTCGTTGAACTTCGGGACCATTTTGATGTTCCATACCGGATTGAAGCTACTTGTTTCGGTTGTTTTCCTCCGACCACCTAATAGCAATACTTCTAACTCGTGTCTTCTTTCTTTCTCCTTTTCTTCTCTTTCTCGCTCTTCTCTTTCTCTTTTTTCTTCTCTCTCTCGCTCTTCTCTTTCTCTTTTTTCTTCTCTCTCTCGCTCTTCTCTTTCTTTTTTTCTTCTCTCTCTCTCGCTCTTCTCTTTCTCTTTTTCTTCTCTCTCTCGCTCTTCTCTTTCTCGTTCTTCTCTCTCTCTTTCTCTTCTTTCTTCTCTTTCTCGCTCTTCTTTCCTTTCTTGTAATTCTAAACGCTTCATTTTCATTTCTTTATCTCTCAATTCTCGTTCTATTTCTAATTTCTTCCATTCTATCTCACGATTTATTTCTAAGGCACGCATTTTGACAGTTAGAAATCTTATATTCAATTCACCTGCATCACTTTCAATGTCACTACCTTTATCTTCCTTTTCAGTGGAAGCTACCACCTAACCTTTCTTTGTACTCTGTGCCTCGCTTTCCTGTTTCTCCCCGGCCTTCAAATATTTGTGAACCTTTGAAAAGATCTCAACACGGGAGTCACTTTCGCGTATTTTTATCTCCAGATAGGCGCTCACTAGCACCAGTTCTTGCTTTCCAGATATTTCAATCTGGCAAGACAGTCCTCCTTGTTCAGAAAATCCTGAACATCATCCAGATCTTCAAGGGTCACTTTTTCCGCCATTGTCACTTAAGTGGTACACGAACACTTAATACACCGCTTTACTTGAGCACATAACCCACCGAGCACCGTACTTCGCCAATACTGCACTTTATCGCACCTAGCACCTCACTTGCCAATATTGCACGTAATCACACCGAGCACTGCACTCTACAATATTGCACTAAATCACACCGAGCACCGCACAGGACGTACAACGTCCAAATAATTATAAACAGGGGGAATTATTTACAGGGGATTGCACTACGTCACCACCCCTGTGAAACATACTTGACAAGGGGTCGGATCCCGTTGGGGATGCCAATTTGTTACGGCCCTACTGGGAAGCAACCGGGTTCTTCTCTGATGGTATTAGAGTTTTGGAATCTGGCCCCAAGTTAGTAGAGGCTTTCAAGGGGTGTGTTCCGTAATGCAAGTAAAACCAAAGGGGGAAGGATACAAATGTTCCGGTTTTTCCAATATATTTACCACCACCATATATAAATAAATAACAGTCGCACGCGGGGATTATTACTACACTTATGTACAGTTGCGTCTTCCTCCAAAGACACTGGATGCTCAACGATGCTCACTCTGGGTAGCCCTGGTTCCTTCTTCCGTGGCCCACGATGAATCCACTATGACTCTATGACGAATCTACCCTGGCCACAGGCCAGCCAAATCACAGTCCCACTGGGTGCTTTGTCGTGGAGGCCTTCAACCACAATCCAGCCTGTAGCTGGCAGGTACCGATCAGCTCCGCTATGTAGGCCACTCCACGACCGATACTAGGGTTGCGAGCCCTAGGCAGGAGCCTCGTGTGACCTGCTGATCACTCTCCTCCCTAAGCACCACAGTGGCTAGTCTCTTCCACCAGCCAGCCCCGGATAAGGCGATTTCCGACACTGCCACGCCTCAGGCAGGCTATTACACTCTCAACAGAGTTCGTCCAGTGGTGGCTCACAGCTTCTTCAAAGCAGACTCGTGAAGAGACCTTGGCTGCCTTGGGTAGACTGGTCCATCGTCCAACACAGCAGTCCCAGGTCGACTCTGCAATCAGACACGTCATTAATACTGGGACGCTTCACTCACAAGCTTAGACAGAAACGTCCACCCCTTCACTCCATAGATGGCGTTCACAGTCTAAGCACCACCTCACCAGAGGTCAGCTGCGGCTATGTCATGAGCTGACTAGGACAGGAATCCAACACTTATTGCTGGCCTATAATGTCACCACTGGATGGCGTCGTCCATTGAGTGGGTTTCGGGAGCGGACTCACAGATGGCGTTGTCGTCGCTGCTCCGTGCTCCGACGCTGGACTCGGGTCCGTAACAGTGACGCACGAGGTAGAGGTGAGGGACGCCAGACCCATTAAACAGAGTGCTTATAGGGTCAGCCCTGAGAAGCGAGAATTGATGAGGAAGGAGGTAGGGTACCTTCTTGCGAATGACCTTGTCGAGCCTAGCAAAAGCGAGTGGTTCAACCCCGTATTTTCTCGTTAAGAAAAGCGACGGTACATAGAGCTTTTGCATGGACTACAGGAAGGTGAACTTTATCACTGTGGCAGATTCTCACCCCATACCCAGGGTTAGTGATTGCATCGATCAGGTGGGTAGTGCCAGATATGTGTCCAAGGTCGACCTGCTCAAGGGGTATTACCAAATCTCGTTAACTCCCGAGGCTAGAAAGATATCAGCTGTTGTGACACCTGATGGACTGTATCAGTATAAAGTGTGGCCCTTCGGGATGAAGAACAGAGGGAGTTGTTTTCAACGTATGATGAACGAGTTGCTGAGAAGAGCCGAAGGCTGCACTGTATACATTGACGATATAGTAGTGTACTCCGACGATTGGGAGGCACACCTAGAGCGACTCAGGGATCTGTTCAGGAGGCTGAAAGATGCTAACCTGACTGTGAACCTAGCCAAGAGTGAGTTTGGGAAGGCCCATCTAGAATACCTAGGCTTCGTCATCGGTCAAGGAGAGGTTACCCCTGTTGACCACAAGGTATCAGCTATTAGAGAGTACCCAATACCCAGGACACAGAAGGAATTGCTGAGGTATTTTGGGATGATTGGATACTATTGTGGTTTCTGTAAGAACTTTTCCACGATAGCGCATCCTCTGACAGAATTACTCTCTAAGAATACGTGATGGAAGTGGGGAGAGGCCAGCCAGGAATCTTACGAGAAGACAAAGAACCTGTTGACAGAGGCTCCAGTGTTGATATCCCCAGATTTTACAGCCAGGTTCATTCTGTATGTGCCTGTGATGTAGGGATTGGAGCCAAGTTGGCCCAGGAAAAGAGCGAGGTACATAGGCCTGTCGCATTTTACTCCAAGAAATTCGTGAAGTACCAGCATGCCTATAGTACCGTCGTATAGGGGGCTTTGGCTTTATTAATGGCCCTAAAGCACTTTGACGTGTACATGGGAGGAGGGGCGAGTTCTTGATTTTACAGATCACAACCCTCTGACTTTCTTGTACAAGATGAGAAACTCCAACCAGAGGCTGACAAGGTGGGTATTACTACTACAAGAATACTGGTTAGAAATTAAGCACATCAGAGGGAAGGACAACGTGGTAGAGGATGCCCTTTCCCGAGTACACTAAACCGATATGACTCTTATTTTGAAGGGAGGGGTCTGTGACGGTGTTCCCCCCTTATATTTCTCCCACGCCGGCTGTAAGAGTCATATCTACTTTACCTGAACGTTCTCTGCCTTCCAGAGAACAATTTGACATATGTGGGAGCATGAGGTGTTCTCGCATAGGAGAGAAATTAACTAAAGAAGAGTGTTTTGGCCAGTGGCTTAGGCCCTTTTGGACTCCAAGATGGCGCTGACTCCTACGTTTTCGCGCCAAAATGTTATGACGTCAGTGGCACCAGATTGGCCAAGAACGGTGACGTTATACAGGGAGCCAATGAGAAACGCCCTTGGCAAGTGTGACGTCACGAGTGGAGGTAGGTCCGGGCCGTGTGACCCGTGGTGCCAGGAGTAGGATACGACACGTCGTGAAGGGCGAACGTGCGATAAGGGGGTCCTGTCAGTCTGACAGTATTCGTCCCTCTCCGGTGAATATACGCATCACCAGTGGTCTGCGAGCATCCTGTGAGGTCTTCCTGAACTCCGTGAGGCGGACAGAAGAAGGAATTGACGGGAAACGAGCAACAAGTGCTCCAATGACAGGTGCTTAGCAAGAGTGAAGCCTGGGCAGTGACGTCAGGGACCACTGTACAATTTCACCAGTTGGGTGATGACGTAGCTGCTGGGCCAGTTCACCGTGAGGAAGGGAACGACGGAAGCTGGGAGTAAGGACTGCAGACGTAGTTGTCAGGAGGAGGCGATAGGAGATCGACTCCAACCCTTCAAGAGGTTGCAGAGGAGCACGGAGCCTGCAGAGAGAAGCTGTACAGAGAAGACGCGTTTTTGGGTGTTGGTTGAGGTCCTGGAAAGAGCATCAGTGTGTGGGGGTGTACCCTACAGCAAGTCGTGAGCCGGGACCAGGAGCTTCAATTCAACCCTCAACAGAGGACGAGTCCACATCATTTATGGTGGAAGTAGGTTATTCAGTTTTCCCTCCCATTCCCCTTTAGTTAGCGATTAGCCAGAGTATCTTCTATGTCATGAGCAGGAATCACCAATGTCTATGTTTCTAGTATGACACAGTTGTGAAGGGAGATGCTATAGAGCTCTCACGAGATATATATATTGTGTGTGATTGCACCTGTGGTTTGACGAAGAGATGACTATGACGAGGACATTTATATTTACATGTCATTTATATATATATATATATATATATATATATATATATATATATATATATATATATATATATATATATATATATATATATATATTCATTCATTCATTGTTTTGATTGTTGGATGAAACAATCGGGATGATCGCCGACAGAGTGTACCGTGATCCGGCCTGTACTCCTCTTGACATACCAGAAAACAGTCTAAGGAAACTACTCCAAGCTTGTACTAAAGAGGCACCCTTCTTGAGCCCGGATGGACACATGTATAAGCAAGTAGATGGGGTCGCCATGGGTTCTCCCCTAGGTATCCTGTTTGCAAACTTCTACATGGGTACCATCGAGCAAAAAGTCTTAGTCGACATGAATATGAAACCGGCCATATACTGCAGGTATGTTGACGACATTTTTACACAGGTACCTGATGTCAGACATCTGCAGGAGCTGAAGGGGGCATTTGAGCAGAATTCTGAGTTGCGTTTCACTTACGAGATGGAGAAGGATGGGAAGCTGCCCTTTCTAGATGTAACAGTCATGGAAAGGAGCGGAGTTTTCCACACTGCAGTCTACACTAAGGAAACAAACATAGGAATGTGCCTGAATGCCAACAGTGACTGCCCGGACAGATACAAGAGGAGTGTTGTTAACGCTTATGTCGACCGTGCCCTCAGCCACAGCTCAGAATGGAAGCAAGTCGACGAAGAACTCTGCAGGGTAAGGCAGGTCCTAGTCAACAACGGCTTCTCCAACGGTTTCGTGGAAGACATCATAAGAAGGAAAGTGAAACGCCATGCAACCTCTGAAGAAACAACTAACACAACACCTATACCCCCTATTAGACTATTTTACATGAACTTCTTTTCCACAGCCCATAAAACGGAGGAAAGGGTCCTGAAAGATATTGTTAATAGAAACGTTATTCCTTACAGACAAAAATCAGAAGATACAACTGACGATTTACTATAAAACCAAAAAAATGGTCAGCCTACTCATGAGAAACTCTCCAGACACAAAGCAGAACGTTTTAAAAGAGACCAACGTCGTCTATGCCTTCAAATGCCCTCTTGGGGATTGTAAGCCTCAAAAAACTCTGTATATAGGCAAGACAACAACATCTCTTTCCAGGCGTTTAACGATACATAAGCAACAGGGCTCCATTAAGGAACATATACCCTCTTCCCACAAACAAACCATCACCAGAGAAATCTTAGCAAACAACACAGAAATCATTGATAGATACAGCGATAGCAGGCGGCTCGACGTCTGCGAGGCACTACACATCAAGAAATCAACACCAGCAATCAACAGCCAATTAATGCACAACTATATTCTACCCACTTCAAGACTCCGCTCCAATATAGAAGCATCAAGAAATATGGACCAATAGGCTTTCTACAATTACTTCCATTCAATACCCATTGTTTCGTGTTCTGTCTTGTGTTTGAATTTAATACCCATTCAATACCCATTGTTGAAAGTTTGTTTTCACCTCATCCACCTCACCCAAATGTAGATATAAAATCGAAGATGTGTAAGCTCTATTCAGTTCAGTTGTGTGTTTGTAAACTAAAGTCTTTGAAAATGTAATAAGTTTTACGAAACGCGCTCATGTGTCATGTCAGGCTAGAAATAAAAATGAATTTTGGAGAATTGATCTTTGAATTACCATGAACAGTGAAAAGTAACGTAAGAAAGATCGAGAAAATTCGTGTTAGAATTATTAATCTTACTTTTTTGGTCATATTTAATAATATATATATATATATATATATATATATATATATATATATATATATATTATATATATATGTCGTACCTAGTAGTCAGAACGCACTTCTCAGCTTACTATGCAAGGCCCGATTTGCCTAATAAGCCAAGTTTTCGTGAATTAATTGTTTTTCGACTACCTAACCTACCTAACCTAACCTAACCTAACATTTTCTGCTACCTAACCTATAAAGATAGGTTAGGTTAGGTTAGGTAGGGTTGGTTAGGTTCGGTCATATATCTACGTTAATTTTAACTCCAATAAAAAAAATTGACCTCATACATAATGAAATGAGTAGCTTTATCATTTCATAAGAAAAAAATTAGAGAAAATATATTAATTCATGAAAACTTGGCTTATTAGGCAAATCGGGCCTTGCATATTAGGCTGAGAAGTGCGTTCTGGCTACTAGGTACGACATATATATATATATATATATATATATATATATATATATATATATATATATATATATATATATATATATATATTGTGACGGTAACGCGTTGGTGTTCGGCTGTTTAAGGCTAGGGGTATGGCCTCGTCACATAGTTATAAAAAAAAATAGAAAAACTGGAACTTCGTCTGTGGTAAGGTAAGGAGAAGACACACAAAACACAAGTAAACTTTAACAATGAAATTTTAATTACGTTAAATAAATCAAAAACATGAAAATAATGCACAAACAAATTCTTATAATAAAATCAATGAATCAAAATAATAAGAATACTTAAATGACACAATGAAAAGTTACGTTAAGGCAAAATAACAAGAAGTGCAATACAACAGTTAAGTGGGAGGTGCTGGAATATTGGCTTAAAGCCACCACCTCTCTCAGTACACGCTAACGTCTAGCTGGGAGGAGTGCTGGCTACGAAAGCACGGAACATTCTGGAGACTGATGTTGGGGCGACCCCAGACATCAGGTAGTATTGGGGGGGGGAGTGCAGGTGCAGCCAGACCGGCGACCAATCAGCGGAGTCGTAGCGATCAACGGGTAGTTTGGTGGTTGGAGTTCGAACAGGTGGCTGCTGCATACGTTTTGCTCACCCTGGCAAGCCTTGCTGGTTGTTGTTGTCGTTGTTGGACATTTCTTCCATAGTCTTTTTATATAATTGTGAAGACGTAATTATGGAGGGAAGAGCAGGCTCAATCTCTTGAAGGAGATTATCGTCACAATATATATATATATATATGTATATACAATTTAATAGGGTAAGGCTGTGTGCCTAGAGTTACCTGGTTTTTATAAATATTGATAAAGTAAACTATATATACTGGAATTATTAAATAGTATATTCCTATGCCTAGTGGTCAACTGTGATTATGCCAGTGTTGTGATATACTGTGAATACGAGGGAATAATAGGCGCCGAATAATAATAATAGGAATAATAGTGTCGGAACGCACGTCAACTGGGAGTGTTGCCATCCCCGGAGTGTTCCAGAATTGTGAAGAGGCGGAGAGAAGGCTGCTCATTTATTCCTTTACCATGTTGTTGATGCAGAGTTGTGATTCTTTGATCTTTTAAGTAAACTACAAAACCACCACCGTGTTTGTGTCAACCCTCTATTACCTTGTTGCTATTGAGACTATCTAAGAGTGAGTGATTTAAACATATACTTACCTGTTACCAAATTGATTAGTTTTCCCTGGGGCCACTACTATATTACTACTATTCTACTGAGGTGCTACTGGACACGGTAAACACCAGTTGGCGACCTATAGTGAGCGGTAGAGCCCTCTGTCGGGACGGGCACATGATCAAGTGAAGGGATCTTATTCTCACTCGTCTATAGGCTACGAGGTCAGCTGGAGACAGACTGAGAGACTCTCCTCGTGAACAGTGGCACCGTGAGGATCGAGTGCAGACCCGTGGGGGCTACAGTAAGTAACGTTTATCACTACTAATACTTGGTGGTGACTGGCTAGAGAGACACCCCGACATTGGTGAGTACCTATTTGTGTTTGCAGGGGTCGAGCTTTGGCTCTTTGGTCCCGCCTCTCAACTGTCAATCATCTGGTGTACAGATTCCTGAGCCTACTGGGCTCTATCATATCTACATTTAAAACTGTGTATGGAGTCAGCCTCCACCAAATCACTGACTAATGCATTCCACCTGTTAACTACTCTGACACTGAAAAAGTTCTTTCTAAAGTCTCTGTGTCTCATTTGGCTTAAAGTTCTGAAGGATTCCTTACACAGGTTTCTGAAAGCAGTTCTGATGTTAGCCAGCCTCACATAGGCCGCTGATGATATTCTATTGATGTGGGCTTCAGGAGACAGGTTTCAGAAACAGGATAGGTCCAGGGACTGATCCCTGTGGGGCTCCACTAGTGACTCCCCGCCACTCCGAGTCCTCACCCCACATGGTGACTTGCTGTGTCCTGTTGCTTAGGTACTACTTTACCCAGGGAAGTATCTTTCCTTTTTCTCCTGCCTGCATCTCCAGTTTGTGCACTAGTCTCTTGTGTGGTACTGTGTCAAAAGCTTTCTGGCAGTCCAGAAATATGCAGTCTGCCCAATCCTCTTTCTCTTGCCTGATTTTTGTTGCCTAGTCATAGAACTCAATTAAACCTGTTTAGCATGATTTGCCAAATCTGAACCCGTGATGAAGTTGTGTTACAAAGTTCTTCCGCTCCAGATGTTCCACTAGATTTTTTCGCACAATCATCTCCATCATCTTGCATGGAATGCAAGATGATGGATGCAGTTAGGGACATTGACCTGTAGTTCAGTGCCTCCTGCCTATCACCCTTTTTGTATATTGGGACTACATTGGCCGCCTTCCAAATTTTTGGCAGTTCACCTGTTACCAGTGACTTGTTGTACATTATGGAGAGTGGCAGGCACAGAGCCTCTGCTCCTTCCTTTAGAATCCATGGTGAGATTCCATCCGGGCCTATAGCCTTTGTCACGTCCACATCTAGCAGATGCTTCCTCACCTCCCCACTGGTAATCATAAACTCCTCTAGTGGTGTCTGGTTTAATGTTCCCTCTCTTATCTCTGGGACTTCTCCTTGCTCTGAGGTGAAGACCTCCTGGAATTTCTTATTGAGTTCCTCACACACTTCCTTGTCGTTTGTAGTGAATAATTCTGCCCCTATCCTCAGTTTCATTACCTGTTCCTTCACTGTTGTTTTTTCCTGATGTGGTTATGCAGCAGCTTGGGTTGAGTCTTGCTCGCTATGTCATTTTCATATTGCCTCTCTACCTCTCTTCTCACCCTGACGTATTCATTCCTGGCGCTCTGGTATCTTTCTCTGCTCTTTAGTTCCCACCTGTTCTTGCTGGGGGGTTCCAGCAACAGCTGGGTGTGGGGGGCACCAGCAACAGGTGGGTGTGGGGGTCACCAACAAAAGGTGGGTGTGGGGGTGCACCAGCAATAGCTGGGTGGGGGAGGAACCTGCAACAGGTGGGTGTGGGAGCCACCAGCTACAGGTGGGTGTGGGAGGCACCTACAACAGGTGGGTGTGGGGGGCACCAGCAACAGGTGGGTGTGGGGGACACCAGCAACAGGTGGGTATGGGGGGCACCAGCAACAGGTGGGTGCGGGGGGGCACCAGCAACAGGTGGGTGTGGGGGCACCAGCAACAGGTGGATGTGGAGGGCACCAGCAACAGGTGGGTATAGGGGGCACCAGCAACAGGTAGGTGTGGGGGGGCAGCAGCAACAGGTGGGTATGAGGGCACCAGCTACAGATGGTTGTGGGGGGTACCGACAACAGATGGGAGTTGGATCACCAGCAACAGGTGGGTGTGGGGGCTCCAGCAACAGGTGGGTGTGGGGAGTACCAGCAACAGGTGGGTATGAGGGCACCAGCAACAGGTGGGTATGAGGGCACCAGCAACAGGTGGGTATGAGGGCACCAGCAACAGGTGGGTGCGGGGGGGGGGACCAGCAACAGGTGGTGTGGGGGGGCACCAGCAACAGGTGGGTGTGGGGGGCACCAGCAACAGGTGGGAATGAGGGCACCAGCAACAGGTGGGTGTGGGGACACCATCAACAGGTGGGTATGAGGGCACCAGCAACAGGTGGGTGTGGGGGGCACCAGCAACAGGTGGGTGTGGGGGGCACCAGCAACAGGTGGGTGTGGGGGGGCACCAGCAACAGGTGGGTGTGGGGTGCACCAGCAACAACTGGATGTGGGTGATGGTGGTAGTGTGTGGTGGTGGTTGTAATGTGTGGTGGTAGTGTTAGTGTGTGGTGGCAGTGTGTGGTGGTGGTGGTAGTGTGTGGTGATGGTGGTAGTGTGTGGTGCTGGTTGTAATTTGTGGTTGTGGTGGTAGTGTGTGGTGGTTGGTTAATGTGTAGTGGTGGTGGTAGTGTGTGGTGGTTGTGGTAGTGTGTGATGGTAGTATGTAGTGGTGGTGGTAGTGTGTAGTGGTGGTAGTATGTGGTTGTGGTGATAGTGTGTGGTGGTGGTGGGGGTTCTTGCAAAATGTGGTGGTGGTAATGTGTAGTGGATGTTGGAATGTGTGGTGGTGGTTGTAATGTGAGGTGGTGGTAGTGTGTTGGGGTTGTGGTATCGTGTGTAAGTGGTGGTAGTGGTGGTGTGTGGTGGTGATTGTAGTGAGTTTTGGTGGTTGCAGTGTGAGGTGTTGGTGGTAATATGTGGTTTTGGTGGTGATAGTGTGGTGGTGGTAGTGTGTGGTGGTAGTGGTAGTGTGTGGTGGTGGTTGCATTGTGTGGTGGTGGTTGAATTGTGTGGTGGTGGTGGTGGTAGTGTGTGTTGGTACATGTAATGTGTGGTGGTGGTGGTAGTGTTTGGTGGTGGTTGATATGTGTGGTGGTAGTAGTAATGTGTAATGGTGGTGTTGGTAGTGCGTGGTGGTGTTGTAGTCCGTAGTGGTGGTAGTGTGTGGTGATGATGATGGAGATTGGTGATGGTGGTAGTGTGTTATGGTTGTAATAATGTGTGGTGGTGGTAGTGTGTTATGGTGGTTGTAATGTGTGGTGGTGGTGGTAGTGTGTGGTGTTGGTGGTAGTGTTTATGTGGTGGTAGTAGAGTGGGGTGGTGGTGGTTGTAATGTATGGTGGTGGTGGTAGTATGTGGTGGTGGTGGTAGTATGTGTGTGTTGGTGGTTGTGTGGTGGTGGTCGCAGTGTGTGGTGGTGGTGGCAGTGTGTGGTGGTGTTATTGTGTTGTGGTTGTTAGTGTGTGGTGGTGGTGGTATTCTCTGATGGTAGTTGTTGTGTGTGGTGGTGGTGGTATTGTGTGGTGGTGGTGGTAGTGTATGGTGGTGGTGGTAGTGTTTTTTGGTGGTGGTTGTCGTGTGAGGTGGTGGTACTGTGTGGTGGTGGTATTGTTTGGTGGTGGTGGTAGTGTGTGGATGTGGTTGCAATATTTGGTGGTGGTTGTATTGTGTGGAGGTAGTGGTAGTGTGTGGTGGTGGTTATAATGTGTGGTGGTGGTTGTATTGTGTGGTGGTGGTGGTAGTAGGATGAGGTGGTGGTTGTTGTGTGTGATGTTGGTGGTAGTTTGTAGATGTGGTTGTAATGTGTGGTGGTTGTGGTGGTGGAGTTAGTGTGTGGTGGTGTTTGTAAAGTGTAACGGTTGTGGTAGCGTGGGGTGGTGGTGGTAGTGTGTGTGGTGGTGGTGATTGTGTGTGGTGGTGGTAGTGTATGTTGGTGGTTGTAGAGTGTGGTGGTGGTGGTGTGTGGTGGTGGTGGTAGTGTGTGGTGGTTGTGGTGGATGTCGTGTGTGGTGGTGGATGTAATGTGTGTTGGTGGTGGTGGTAGTAGTGTGTGGTGGTGGTAGTGTTGTGGGGGTGGTTGTAATTTGTGGTGGTAGTTGAAGTGTGTGGTGGTAGTGTGTGTGGTGGTTGTCGTGTCTGGTGGTGGTGGTAGTGTGTGGGGGTGGTTGTAGTGTGTGGTGCTGCTGGTAGTGTGGTGGTGGTTGTGGTGTGTGGTGGTGGTTATGTTGAGGTAATAGTGGTAGTGTGCAGTTGTGATTGTAGTGTGTGGTGGTGGTGGTAGTGTGTTGTAGTGGTGGTAGTGTGCCGTGGAAGTTGTAATGTATGGTGGTGGTGGTAGTGTGTGGTGGTAGTGGTAGTGTGTGGTGTTGGTAGTATGTGGTGGTAGTGTGTGGTGGTGGTGGTAGTGTGTTATGGAGGTTGTAGTGTGTGTGGTGGTGGTAGTGCGTGGTGTTGGTGGTAGTGTTTGTGTGGTGGTAGTAGAGTGGGGTGGTGGTGGTAGTGTGTGGTGGTGGTTGTAAAGTATGGTGGTGGTGGTAGTATGTGGTGGTGGTGGTAATATGTGGTGTTGGTGGGTGTGTGGTGGTGGTGGCAGTGTGTGGTGGTGGTGGCAGTGTGTTATGGAGGTTGTAGTGTGTGGTGGTGGAGGTAGTGTGTGGTGGTTGTAATAGTGTGTGGTGGTGGTAGTGTGTTATGGTGGTTGTAATGTGTGGTGGTGGTAGTGCGTGGTGTTGGTGGTAGTGTTTGTGTGGTGGTAGTAGAGTGGGATGGTGGTGGTAGTGTGTGGTGGTGGTTGTAAAGTATGGTGGTGGTGGTAGTATGTGGTGGTGGTGGTAATATGTGGTGTTGGTGGTTGTGTGTGGTGGTGGTGGCAGTGTGTGGTGGTGGTGGCAGTGTGTGTGGTGGTGTTAGTGTGTGGTGGTTGTTAGTGTGTGGTGGTGGTATTCTCTGATGGTAGTTGTAGTGTGTGGTGGTGGTGGTATTGTGTGGTGGTGGTGGTAGTGTATGGTGGTGGTGGTAGTGTTTTTTGGTGGTGGTTGTCGTGTGAGGTGGTGGTACTGTGTGGTGGTGGTAGTATTGTTTGGTGGTGGTGGTAGTGTGTGGATGTGGTTGCAATATTTGGTG
>NC_091206.1:32978130-32988130 GCF_040958095.1 Procambarus clarkii | reverse complement strand
AGAGGGAGACTCGTTTCTCCTGCAGGCTGAGATCATAACACTAGGTGACATACTAAACATAATAGATACCCTTAAAAAGCTTCATTGAAAACACCGACCTTACCTAACCTTGTTAGTATCTTAAGATAAGCATCTTATAGCTTCGTAATTACAATTGTTACTTAACCTATTATAGGTATAGGTTAAGTAATAATTGTAATTACGAAGCAATAAGATGCTTATCTTAAGATACTAACAAGGTTAGGTAAGGTCGGTGTTTTCTATGAAGCTTTTTAAGGGTATCTATTATGTTTAGTATATCACCTATGCACGTAGTTAATAAGTCAATATTGACTTTACGAATTTGCGAGAAAGGGATGATTATTAAATATGACCGAAAAAGTAAGATTAATAATTCTAACACGAATTTTCTCTATCTTTCTTACACTTCTTTTCACTGTTGATGGTAATTCAAAGATCAATTCTCCAAAATTCATTTTTATTTCTAGTCTGACGCGACACTTGAGCGCGTTTCGTAAAACTTATTACATTTTCAAAGACTTAAAATAACAAACACACAACTGAAACTGAATAGAGCTTTGCACATCTTCGAGTTTATATCAACATTTGGGTGAGGTGGATGAGGTGAAAACGAACTTTCAACAATGGGTATTAAATGGGTATTAAATTCTAACACAAGACAGAACACGAAACAATAGGTATTGAGTGGAAGTAATTGTAGAAAGCCTATTGGTCCATATTTCTTGATGCTTCTCTATTGGAGCGGAGTCTTGAAGTGGGTAGAATATAGTTGTGCATTAATTGGCTGTTGATTGCTGGTGTTGACTCCTTGATGTGTAGTGCCTCACAGACGACAAGCCACCTGCTATCGCTGTATCTATCGAAGATTTCTGTGTTGTTTGCTAAGATTTCTCTGGTGATGGTTTGTTTGTGGGAAGAGATTATATGTTCCTTAATGGAGCCCTGTTGCTTATGCATCGTTAAACGCCTGGAAAGAGATGTTGTTGTCTTGCCTATATACTGTTTTTTTTGAGGCTTACAATCCCCAAGAGAGCATTTGAAGGCATAGACGACGTTGGTCTCTTTTAAAGCGTTCTGCTTTGTGTCTGGAGAGTTTCTCATGAGTAGGCTGGCCGTTTTTCTGATTTTATAGTAAATGGTCAGTTGTATCTTCTGATTTTTGTCTGTAGGGATAACGTTTCTACTGACAATATCTTTCAGGACCCTTTCCTCCGTTTTATGGGCTGTGGAAAAGAAGTTCCTGTAAAATAGTCTAATAGGGGGTATAGGTGTTGTGTTAGTTGTTTCTTCAGAGGTTGCATGGCGTTTCACTTTCCTTCTTATGATGTCTTCCACGAAACCATTGGAGAAGCCGTTGTTGACTAGGACCTGCCTTACCCTACAGAGTTCTTCGTCGACTTGCTTCCATTCTGAGCTGTGGCTGAGGGCACGGTCGACATAAGCGTTAACAACACTCCTCTTGTATCTGTCCGGGCAGTCACTGTTGGCATTCAGGCATATTCCTATGTTTGTTTCCTTAGTGTAGACTGCAGTGTGGAAAACTCCGCTCCTTTCCATGACTGTTACATCTAGAAAGGGCAGCTTCCCATCCTTCTCCATCTCGTAAGTGAAACGCAACACAGAATTCTGCTCAAATGCCTCCTTCAGCTCCTGCAGATGTCTGACATCAGGTACCTGTGTAAAAATGTCGTCAACATACCTGCAGTATATGGCCGGTTTCAAGTTCATGTCGACTAAGACTTTTTGCTCGATGGTACCCATGTAGAAGTTTGCAAGTACAGGCCAGATCACGGTACACTCTGTCGGCTATCATCCCGATCGTTTCATCCACAGGTACGTTGGTAAACAGAGATTCTACGTCCAACGAGGCTCTTATCCATGTGGCCCGTGTTCCCCGCAGCAAGTCAACAAATTCCTTTGGAGACTTCAGGCTGAATGCGCAAGGGACATAAGGAGTCAGCAAGCCGTTGATTCGTTTCGCCAGTCTGTGCGTGGGTGTGGGGATCTGGCTGATGATTGGCCGAAGTGGGTTTCCAGGCTTGTGTGTCTTGACATTTCCATACGCATATCCAGGTTTATATTCCCCAATAATCTTTGGCAGGTGGAGTCCAGATTTCTTGGCGTTCACAGTTTCAATCAATTTGTTGACCTTTGCTTTCAGTTCGGCTGTAGTGTCCTTCGTTACCCTTTGGAATTTAGTTTGGTCAGAGAGTATGAGGTTCATTTTCGCCAGATATTCGTCTTTTTTAAGAATGACGTATATTGGCGACTTGTCGCCTCTCCTGACAACTATCTCCTTGTTCTCACGAAGGCTCTTAGCTGCCGCTTTGAGCTCGGGGGACAGTATGGTGCTTCTGTAGTTGCCTCGATTCTTTCCTCCTTCCGCAATAAGTTCTGCTTGTAAGGTATCTTTGGTGGTGACCTTCTTTTGTGCTTCGAGGTCGAATATGTCGTCCAACAGAATCTCCAACTCCACTTTCCGGGCCATCTCACTCGGTCTGGACATAACGTGACAGTTTATACCCAGATTTAGGAGAGTGATTTGGTCCTCAGTGAGGTTGATTCCTGCAAGGTTCAGGAAGCCATCTCTTGGTCGTGGAATTGCCATAGGTCCTCCATATAACGTTGTTAGTTTCTTGATTATCCTTGTTTCAGTGCTGAGGTGATGTCGGTCTGTGAGGATGTCGAGGTGTTGTTCAATGGGAGTACGGAGACTTTCGTCGATGTTGCTGTTTCTCCATTCGTTTGTAGCATGAAGTAGTTGCGCTTTGTTGTCTTTGATTTCATTTTTTAAAATATGATATTCCCGCTGTGCGTAGAAAAGAAATTCTTTGACAAAATTATTTTTTTTCGAAAAGTGTTAAATACCCTCCCCTGATCACATATATGTTGAAAATATTGCACAAATGTACTTACTTTAGCCGCAGTGGTGTCCAGAATATGTTGGGTGCCGTCACAGCTTAGTGGTTGTCCGTTCCGTAGCCTCCCGCAGGCAGTCGTGCGCCAGATTCAACAAGCACGAGTTACCGCAAATAATTTTATGATGATTTTTTCTGTACAATTACAAATACATTTCTTTGTTTTTTTCTGGCTAATTCTATATATATTGAGCAGGTTTACAATATTCAGGAAATAGAACATCCGTACTGTTCAAAGAAAATGTTTTACATGTATCACAAATGTGTCCACAGATATTGTTCATATTTTCTATATTATATGTTCAATTATTTATATTTGCAACTTATTTAACACACTGTACACTATCACAAACTATAGTCACTGTCAACACACTTAGAACTGCGTAAGTGTGTGATAATCACTGAAGCAGTCAACAGATCACAAGGCAACTTTGCACTCAACGCACCAGGTGCAGATGGATCTTCGCTTCTGTTCCCTACATTGTGTGTTCTTGCAAACAACGCAGGGATGTTTACCCTTTTCTCGTGTGCCTGTGCTTGGCATATAACCAAGCTTGTGTACAGCAAGGTGTTCTTTACCCCTGAGTCTGTCTGGAACTGAGTGAGGCCTTGTTGCTGGCACCCCCCCCCCATGCGTCACAACATTGCCCTCCACCCATACCTCACCAGTAGTTGTGACACTAGAGCAACATTGAATGTACGGATAGGATGTCTCCTGCCATATTTCACGAGATACGTGTTGAAACAGTTCGGCACTGCAACGTCAACGAGGTGGATAACAATTTCTTTATCCACTTCACAGATATTCTCACGCACTCGACGGCACCAACCATCATTTCACATTTATCTACAAACCGCATATTTACATTGCAATCAATGACACAATCAGGTTTATACATTAGCATCTTTGTTGCAAAGTTCACTTTGCAACAAGGTTGCAAAGTGAATAGTTGTCCAACATGACACCGGTGTGAATAGTTGTCAACATATTCACCTCGCGTCTGTCCCTCCAGCACACTGATAACATTTTATCACACTTTCTCAGTTGGCAATCAGCCACTGCAGTACCAATGTCAAACACTAGCATTTCCCTCCTGTGGGCCTTGACAGTGCCACATACGCCGGTGTTGTGGACAAGGAGGACTCTGGTTAGCACGGGGCTGGTATAATAATTGTCTGTGAACAGGATATGTTCCTTGTTCAGCAACGGTTCCATGAGTGTTTTCACGACACTGCTTGAGAAGCCGTGTGGATCCTGACCATCTCGACATGTAAGTTGCTGTACACAACTACCATGTCGTAGCTCAGTCGATTAAGGCAGCGTCTATGATGCCCTCGGACGTAGGCTCGAATCTTCGTCAAGGCCCTTGTGGATTTGTTCATCTGGTGCCGCTTTGATGGAATGTACTGCGTGAACGCGAGTTGTCCCTTGAAGAGGACGAGCGATTCATCAGTCAAGACACTCTGTGCTGGTACAAAATAGTCACGAAACTTTCTTCTCAATTCACTAAATATCTTCCGCACTTTCCACAGTCTGTCGTGTCTGTCTTCCTTAGCATTGTTCTCAAAGTTGAGGCACCTGAGAAGCAACAGGAACCTATCACAAGACATGTCCCTGTAGAATAAGGGGTAGGAACAAGGCTGTCTTTGTTCCAAAAATCCTGGATCACATGTTTATCTGCATGCCTCATCATCATGGTCAACGCTAAAATCACATACATTTCCTCAATAGTCGTGTCTTTCCAACGTGTCAATCGAGAGGCAGGTAAAATTCAAGTCAGTGAGTTCCAGAGCGTATTGGTTCGTCTCTGCAACGAGATGGTCTATGAATGGTTGATCGAAATATGCCATAAAATAATCAACTTCAGGCATATCCTCATTAGTATAGGGGAATAAAGGTATCACACCAACATCTGTATAATCAAATGCTGGAATTTGTGCGACAAAATTCTCATAGTCCTGCCAAACAATTACACCCGTATTTTTGGTTTTGGTGCCAACACCAGCACGAGCATCACCAGCCCAGGCGCCAACACCACGGCTACTACGTCTTGTGCTAAAGCTGTGCGCGGGCATGTCAGGAGATTAGAGTGTTTTGCATAGTACAGGCCTACCACAAACACCTGATGACGAGGACGCATTGTCGTCAGGCCGCGTGAGATGCTGGCGCTGCCTTGGGCAGGGGCAGCAAAACTCCGCATAGTAACACTCTAGCCCCCCTTGTGTTCAGTTCATCAACACTGCTTGTATCTGAGCCTATGGCATTGAATCCAGAAAATGACTCATAGCATTTAGTATCACCCAGTAGACCAGACCACACACTAGAAGGTGAAGGGACGGCGACGTTTCGGTCCGTCCTGGACCATTCTCAAGTCGATTCGGTCCAAGACGGACCGAAACGTCGTCGTCCCTTCACCTTCTAGTGTGTAGTCTGGTCAACATAATTTAGCCACGTTATTGTGACTCATCGCCTGCATCATCCAGTAGACTTACGTCCGGTGACAGATGGTGATGGTAACTCCAGTGGTGTTGACCAAGGGCAGCGTGGGAGGCAGGGCGAGAAGCATGTACTGTACACACTCTCGACATCGTCCACCGTATACTCCCCATCACTTGTGTCAGACCCCTGTGTTAGGTACTGTGATGGTGTCCTATCCCTATGTCTTTCCTGTCCCGGCATCAAGAGTCATATCTCTAAGACTTGCACGTTCTCTGATGCTCAGGGAACATTTTGATATATATAAAGGTATAGAAAGTTATCGTGTTGGCAGTGAATTAGCTGATTTAGTTTGGTTTTACAAGTAACTTACGCCCTTTAGGTGTTACAAAATGGAGTCGAGGCTTTCCGCTTCCCGCCAAAGGAGCGTGACGCCTGCCGTCAGTTGATTCAGACGCTAGGTAGGGTCACGTGACAATATAGACCATTGGACGAGGAGCCCTTGGGAGGCGTGACGTCACAAGTCGCAGGGTTCTGGGCGGCCCGGTGCTCCTGTGGGCACAGAGTGTGTCACAGCCCGTCATCGAGAGCGGAAACGCTCAAATGAGCTCCCAATTTGGAGGCTAGGAAGCCCCATCCAATGGACCCAAGCAGCCGCATTAGTACCACAGACGTCATGGAAGATTATCTGATTCCTGTGAAGTACACGGAAGCAGAGCTTGGCTGGTGTTAGAGCGTTAAGAGCACTTTTACTGATAGTCTGCGGCGGAGGTGAACGTCGGGCGGGTTTCGGGAAGACACTCCCCCCCCTACCCCGCGGGCCATGTTCAAACGCATCAGGCGAGCTGCTGTTCCCGGGGTCAAGTCCACTGGAAGACTGAGGAGGAGACACTGAACCAGACTGTAAGTTTGTCTACAATTCCAGTGTGGGAGGAAGAAGACGACGTGCACAGGGACCTGTCTCCAGTACCTCAGGAGGAGGAGGAGGACCTGCCTGCAGAGTGTCCGGTGTACAGTACGGCGAGGACGCGCATCTACAAGTTGACTGAGGACCTTGTGTATACAGGACCCTGATCAACGGAGGACCGAACGCCAGGACTGAGGACCTCAGCGACCCTCGCCAGGGGATATGTCGACTATGTAGTAGAAAGAGTTAAGGTACATACATTTCCTCCCATTACCCCTTGGTCTAGGTGAGCTAGGATATCATTCATGTCGTGAGCATTGTCTTTATTATTACTGCCAGTGTGGTAGCGTTAGGCTAGGTGCCAGGTTATTCATATATACATGAGTTAATATATATTAATGTATGTGTGTGGGCGCTGTGACATTTTGGGCAGCTAGAGAAAGTGGCTGGATTCAAGAGGCCAGGATCGATGTTTTGAATCGTCCAGTTGACTGTGTTTCCAGAGGCAGGTGAGGAGTGATGCTGCCATCACAGTTCCACGTATATTATTCTTTATGCGGATCCAGTGTAGTTTTATTCCGAAAACTCATCATCAATTTTTATACTGTGTTTGAGTGAGCCTTCGTCTCTAGGGCTATTTGAGTAGACCATTTATGTGGCACTGCATTGCATCTGACATTGAATCCTTGGTTTGTGATAACAAATAAGACCACTGAAGAGTGTTGCTGGGACACGAGTATGAACACCCAGCTGTAGACCTTGACTTAAAGAAGTAAGGATTTACCTGTGTATTCTTCCAGTGTCACAGCGGGCAAGTCCGACCGAGAGCAACAGAGGTGAGGTGGGATTTCCCCACTCGCCAGGGATGTAATTCAAGGCCAGCCCTTGGTAGACTGGGGGGCCCCTAGAGTGGGCAGTGGCTCCCAAGTACAAGGGGGCAAAGACCCGCAGGATTAATCCTAACTACTTAAGGAAGAAAAGAAGGGGTGAAAACGATGACAGTACTTCTCTGAGCTGTAATCTAAATCATCAGTAATCGGTCGTTCATCAAACAACATGTCTTCTATTTTGTCCTCTGAGAGTCATTTTGCAACACAGTGGCTGACTGTAGACCGGGAGTTCGTAGATGATGCATCAGACATGGTTGCTACCTTAAACCAGGGGCTCCCCACCACCAGGAGGCCTCAGGCATCCATTTCATACCCGAGAAACCACGTGGAACTTTTTAATCCTACGCTATACCTATGAGCGCCCTGAGGCACTCTGCGCACCTCTGATCTAGTGCTTAAAACCGCTCTGTGCAGTGTGGGAGGTTAACCCTTTCCATCATGTTTTGAACAAATCCTATATAGGCTATTCCCCCTCTGTAGTAGGTATATAATGGTAGAATTGTGCTGGATCCCCAAGCCATATTGGTGTTGCCTATAATTAACTCACAGATGCCGCTACTAAAGAATCTATTCAAATAGGTCCTATCTCCAAAAATGCTATTCATTTCTTAGAGTTCTACTCAGTCATTCAAAATGCGTTCTGCAACCACTAGAGAGACAGACTGTCGTGTATTGAAAAAAAAACTAAATGCCATTAACTGCGACCTCTGACCTCCCCCTTCCTCCCCCTCTAGCACTGTAACGCAAGGTGACAACTCTACCACAGGTTACATATTGGCCACAAACGATTCACTCATGGGAACTAGACCAAAGTTCTGCACCTTACTATCAGAACTGCTTTCTCCTATTTACAGTAGCGCTCCTCCAAATTTCATCAGGATCATGCCATGAAATCATGTTTTCCCAGTGTGTTATTAATCATTTGTTCATTGATAAAATACTGGGTGAAGCTGGTACCTTTGACATAGATCAGTTTGTGTTTTTGTTCTCTTATTAGCTTCCACAGAATAATATCTAGAAAATTCTTATTTTCTGTGCCACAAACGATGCTAAATTTTCTTTTGGACCTGCCGCCAAATTTTGCTCATTTCTAATGTAAATGAAAAGTAGAGAATGCCATCAATCTCTGTAGTACAGAAGGACAGGGATGGTGAGTGGTGTCGTGTAGATGACTATCACGTGGTAAAACATATGAGTAGCAGGTACTGTGGTTGATGGTCTCAGTGGTAAGTGCACTCCCTTCCTGTAAGGTAATAATTGCCACCTCACTACACATCTTTACTACCTGTTAAACTGTACCAAATAACTGAAATCTGGAAAGCCTTGCCAGTCAAAATTGACACTCTACAACATGCACATTCAGTATCTAACTGGCAGAGTGAGACTGACAACGTTTACAGTAGTAAGCATGACATGAACGGTACATCCAGAACTACCAGTTAAATGAGTGCACTACCTTTAAACATCAAGTAGCGTAGAGGCGGTGCAACTACTGAGGAAACCAACATCATGAAGACTTTGTGGTAGTAAGAAGCACACTTCGGTTTAAGAAAGCTCGCGAGTTTAGACCCCCAACATTATATATTACCAGGAGAATGATAAGCTATCTAATATTAATACAAGATCAAGGTATGCAGTACACGAATCAATGAATTATACAAATAGTTGTATGGTGGGAGGGTCCAACTTCCCATGTAACCCTCGTGGACAAAGCTGTTAGCAATAAGTCAAAACAACCCCCAGTGCTCCACACCCCCTCCCTCGAACACTGTCGCTGCTGAGGAAGGTAAGAAATGACTGAAAACAATGAAATATTTTAAAATATATTCTGATGAAACAATAACTAAAGAAAATATAAAAGAAATAGGTGAAGTGATAAGGTCAGTAATTAATGCTCTACTGCTCGAGAAAATGACTAATGTCATAAGAACCCCAAAGCAGGAGTAACATTGCCCGATCCTGAAAATTTATTTAATTGTATATATTTTAACTGCATTTTTCTGCTGTTTCGAACACGAAATATACATGGCAAACATAAAATAACAAATGGATCTAACAGTAATTATGACAGGTTGGTTGATGAACTTTCAATCACTTAAGCTGATGGAATAGGTTGCCAGCAAATACTGAGAGAAGTTCATTATGCATCGACTACTTGAACTTTACAGCCATTCACTGGCATGATGGCACAGTGAATGTGATCTACAACAAATCTGCCGAGGAGATTGGCAGCCTGGCTGCCAGGGGACGTAGATGTGCTCGCCAAGCGCTCCCCAGTCTTTGCTAGGCGTTCCCTGTGAGAGGGTGTTGTTGTTGCATCAGCGACATGGGGACCCTTTTCCCCCCTGTTCGCCGCTCTGAGACCGTGGGTCTGGAATTTTTATGACGTGTCTTACCTTGCCCCTTGAGATTGTCCTGTTGGATATTTTATTTCCCGTCCTCGCCATTGTGTTCTCGTGTGGAACCCAGACTCTCGCCCTGCGGCTCAAGTCACCTGTTCCCTCCATGGTTACCTTGATGGGTTACAATATGCAGGCGTTCCACGCAGGGCAGACACGAACATGTTTTTTGGTGGTGGCCTTTAGGGCCTCCAGGCAGCCACTTGTACTGGGGTGGCGGCTGCTCTTGTGAACTTATTTAGAGAAGAGGATTTCCCTCCGTTGGTGGTGCAGGACCTGTCGCCTTGTGATGGAGTGGGTGGGGAGGTTTCCCCACTGCCTGCTGACCCTGTGGTGGACCGGGTTCCTCGGCTGGTGGGCCGGTAGATACGAGTGGTGGTGGTGTGCGTGACTAGGTGGTGGTGTTCGTGACGAGGTGGTGGTGTGTC